>NC_065563.1:3045787-3350365 GCF_022605725.1 Anthonomus grandis grandis
AACATGCCTTCATTTACTTTACAAAACGATGAATGGAAACACTTACAAGGGCTTGAACTTGCTGATCAATCCTATTATATTTCTAGTCCAGTTGATTTACTATTAGGGGCCGAAGTTTTTACTGAGATACTAAAAGAAAAGAAAATTGTTGGCCAAGTTGGTCAGCCTACGGCTATTGAGACCGTCTTCGGTTGGATTGTTTTGGGTAAAGTAAACAATAATTCTTGTCCCTCGAAAACGACTTCTTATTTTCTTCACAACTCAGAAGCTCAACCTCTTGAGTTAATAATGACCAAGTTTTGGGAACTTGAAGAAATCCCTTCCGCTCCTTTAATTTCAGGGGATGATCAAACGGCTGAGTTGATTTTTAGCCAAACTGTCAAACGGACCTCTACTGGTCGGTTTATGGTATCCCTTCCTTTTAAAGAATCGGAACCAGACGTAGGAAATACTTATCCTCAAGCCCTCAGAAGATTTTTACTTCTTGAATCCCGACTTATGAAAAATCCTGAATTATACAATTCTTACTCAGATTTTATAAATGAATATATTCATCATGAATATATGACTCTTATTCCATTTAACTTGCCCAAACCAAATATTTCGTGTTATTTGCCACATCATTGTGTACTAAAACCGGATAGTATTAGCACTAAACTCCGTGTTGTTTGGGATGCTTCGGCAAAGGGTCCTAAAGGTCTTAGTCTTAATGACACTTTGCTACCTGGTCCTAAATTACAAAACGATTTGAGTTCTTTATTACTTATTTTCCGTCTTTATCCGATAGTTTTCATAGCCGATATAAGACGCATGTTTTTACAAATCCTGATAACCCCGGAACATAGAAAATTTCAAAGAATCTTGTGGCGATTCTCAGCAAAGGATCCAATTCGCGAATATGAACTCAATACAGTTACTTTTGGAGTGTCTAGCTCACCTTTTCTTGCCATAAGGACCCTTAATGAACTCGCAGAACGCGAAAAGGAAAACTTTCCCAATGCAAGTCGTATTTTAAAACAAAATACATATATTGACGATGTTCTCGGATTTAGCCCTTCTATTTCTTCAGCCCTTGATCTTCAAAGGGAGCTAATCGACTTATTGAAATCTGGTGGATTTCAGTTGGCCAAATGGGCCTCAAACTGTCCAGATTTATTAGCTGCAGTCCCTGAATCTGACCGCCAAATGTCTCTTTCTTTTGACAAAGAACAACCAAATTTTATCAAGGTTTTAGGCCTTCAATGGCATCCAAAAAGTGACATATTTACTTATCAATACAAACCACATGAATCTGAATGTACAAAACGTACTATCTTGCAGGTCATAGGAAGAATATTTGATCCTTTAGGTTTTCTTTGTCCTATTTTATTATTAGCTAAATACATTATGCAACAACTATGGCTCTTAAAAATAGATTGGGATGATACTCCTCCAGAACCTCTAGTAAAGTTATGGACCGAGTTAAAATCTGAACTTCCCCTGTTATCAGAGTTTAAACTTCCAAGGCAAATTAGTCTTGCAAACAGATCTTGTGACATCATAGCCATATGTGATGCGTCTAACAAAGGTTACGCCGCAGTAGTTTATTTTCGGGTAGAAGGTGGTAATCAAATTTCTGTATCTTTGGTTTGCGCAAGGTCTCGAGTAGCACCAATTTCAAATCGTCAAACTCTAGCTCGATTAGAATTACTAGGCGCGGTTCTTTTAAGCAATCTGGTGAGTTTTGTCATACACACCTCTTCTACTCATATTACCATCAATAATATTTATGCCTATACTGACTCCCAAATAGTTCTTGCCTGGTTAAACTCTCCTCCAGAGAGATGGCAGACCTTTGTGGGAAACAGAGTAAATCATATACAAAAAATAATCCCCTCTTCATCTTGGTATTATATTCCATCAGCTATTAATTCAGCTGACTGTGCTTCCAGAGGCTTAACAGCTTCTAAATTGATCTATCATGATTTGTGGTGGAAGGGCCCTGCTTTTCTTTGGCATCCAAAAAGTAGTTGGCCCGATAGTGTAAGGGATCTTCCAAAAAAGGATTTTAGCGCTGTAAATATGGAGGAAAAACGCAAGGTTTTTACTACGACTGTTGAGAATCATACTTTGGATCTTCTTATCAATAAGTTCTCGTCATTACCTAAAATTCAACGCATTTTGTCATATTGTCTCAGAGTAAAAATGAATTTTAAGAAAAATACTACAAAATTGTATAAAAATCCGAGTCCAGATGAAATGTGGAAGTCTTACTCTGTCTTAATTAAACATGTCCAAACTTCGTCATTCCCTGATCTTATTTCTAAACTAAATAAAGATGTTCCTATTCCAAAACCTTATCGAAAACTTTCACCATTTATTGACAAGGAAGGAATGCTGCGTGTGGGTGGACGTCTTCAAAATTCAGACTTACCCTACTCTGCCAAGCATCCTCTCCTATTACCAAAAGTTCATCCCTTTACTAACTTAGTTATTGAGTATACCCATAGCCAACATTTGCATCCAGGCCTAAAAACCCTCCACCATTTATTACTACAACAATTCTGGATCATTTCTGCTAAACATGTCATACAAAAATTATTATCAAAGTGTTTACTTTGCTTTAGAACAAAACCAAAACCATATCAGCCCCCTCCAATGGGAAATTTACCATTTCATCGAATCAATCAGTTAAAGCCATTTTCTCATATAGCAATCGACTTTTGTGGTCCGTTTTATGTAACTCCCTATCGTTACCGCGGTGCAAAGGTTTTTAAGTCATATGTTTGCGTTTTTGTTTGCACAATATACAAAATTATTCATCTGGAACTTACAACGACCTTATCTACAGAAGGATTTGTATCGGCTTTTCGCCGATTTATTTCACGACGTGGCACTGTAACTGATTGCTGGAGCGACCAGGGCAGTAATTTTATAGGTTTTAAAAATCAACTTGTAGAATTTTCCAAGGAAGCTTCAGAGAAACTTTTAATTCGTTGGCACCTTGGGCCTCCTCTTTCACCTCATTTCAACGCGTTGGCAGAATCGGGAGTTAAGAGTTTTAAATCCCATTTTTTAAGAGTGGTTGGAGACCAAAAACTGACTATTGAAGAAATGTCAACTTTAATTTGTCAAATCGAGGCCATTTTAAATTCACGTCCTCTTACGGCACAATCTACAGATCCTAATGATCTCTTACCCTTAACACCTTTTCATTTTCTAACACTCGAGCCTCTAAACTCTGGAATCCCAGACCCCGATTTAAGTCATTTGAATATAAATAGACTGTCTAGATGGCAACTTATACAAAAATTACACGCTGATTTTTGGAAGAGATTTTCTTTCGAATACTTAAACACCCTGCAACAGCGCCACAAGTGGTCAAATCCGTCTACTCCAATAAAACTTAATGCTTTAGTTTTGATTCAGAGCGATTTAAAATCGCCACTAAAATGGCCTCTCGGTCGCGTTATTGAACTGCATCCCGGTGAAGACGGACAAATTCGCGTTGCAACGGTTAAAACTTCAGTGGGTAATTTTAAGAGACCAGTTATTAAACTGTGTCCTCTTCCTGAAAATTAACAATTTAATTAGTCTATAAGTCTTACCTATTGAATTTGGGAATTTAATAGGGAATTTTCAATAGGTAATTTCAGAATTTTATTTTTATATTTTTAGTTTTACATGGGTGTACAATATGCTGGTGTTTGTTGTTTATTTTTCTGTTCGAGAGTATATTTTTTCCCACTGAAAACACTGTGTGTTTTGGCGGCCGATAATGTTAGCGCACCGCTAAATCATAATTGTTAAAATCTATTAATCGCGCATGTACTACACATATTTGGTATATTCTGGGCACTTTTACCAGCAAGGTAAAAGCAGAGTCAATTGACTAGCAATCGGGTTAAGAACGACGTGAGTGCCGGATCTAACAATTTTACGAAACCTAAAATAAGGACCTTTTAATTTGTATTTGGTTGTGAGAGCAAGGCTTATGAAGTTGGTAGTTATATAAAGGGACGTCCCTATCTACAGTGAAGACAGAAGACCATTGGTAAGTGCCCTTTACTTCAAACATTTAAAACCATGTGTGTATGTAACGTACAATTCCTTTGAACCATATCATTTACTAAAATACAGTCCACTATTACATTTTCTTATTATATCTTCATGGTTGTGCGTTAACAATATATTTATACGTCTATACTACATACATGTGTTATATTTTGGAACATTTTCTGGTCTACGTTCTCCCGGAGAAACTGTACCGTGAGCTCAATTATTGTACAGTAGGCGTTCTCAGTAAAAAACGGTCTTCAGTCAATAAGCCAAGTTGAATGGTCTGTAATGAAAAAAATCTCCTTTAAAATATTCTCCATGTTTAATTTTATTATTTCTTATTTACCCTTCTCTATCTTATATTTTTATGAATTTAATTTGTTTGCGGTTCTCGAATATCTTGTAGACGTGAGTTCCTTGGGACCGGTGAACAACGACTTAGTAGGACACGACCCTTGGTATGGTGTTGGCTTCAGATAACTAGTTGTTCTTAATCGCCAAGAAAGTTGCCTGTTGGTCAAGAAAGGATAGTTTTAGATTACTCTATTTTACTACTATAAAGTACTTAGTATTAATGGTATCTTACCAAATTCATCTACCCTCGAATGTGTAATTATTTTCTTATTCTTGTGCATTAAATCCTGTCGCAATTGGATGAATCCTCTTGCCCATTTTTGAGTCCTTTGAATGTTTTTCCTTTAAATTATAATATATTTGGTAGCAAGTGGTTGATCATGATGTAAATGGTTCCTAAATAAAAAGTTATGAGACTATGATGAGCAACGTATTGTTTCGTCCTTCTTATGGACTCATCAGTATTATCCAAGAAATTATTAATTTCTCTAAAGCAATAGACAAATGTTGCTGCGGGGCCAACTAGTCAACATTTGCCAAAATATATTTTTATTTGTTGAAATAAAAATATATTTTAATTCTTTCTTTAGAGAGATATTAAAAATAACAAAAGTATGCCTTTATTAATAATATCATGATGAAATGTCTTGACTAATAATACTTAATTTGTTAATACTCTTAGTGCCAATTTTTTTCTAAGGTTTCTCATTTTTAAGATTTATAGGACAAATTAATAATATTATCAGATTGGTCAACTCAAAAAAATTCCTACATAAATATGAACGTAATTGTATAAAAAATAAAACCGGCAATTTCCAGTAATTTTTGTATTGTTTTGAGGCTTTTAGTACCTTTTATTTTAGCGTGAATTCTGCCGATTATTATTGTAATTGTTTTGTAATTATTTGACCATTATATGTATAATATTATTGTTTTTTTTTTGTTAATTGCTCAAGTATTAACATTATGAGAATATTTTTTAAATTCTGTTTTTAAGTATTTTTCTATTTTTTTTTTGCCCCTTAGATAATACAATATAATATAAGAATAACAACATTTAAGATTAAACAGACTGCAAAATTATAGGATAAGTATGCTCATATATTAGACATAAATATCCTTAATAACATTGACCAACCGGCCAAAAATAAAATTAGTATTTAATGTACCTGATTGGATTATTGTTTTAGCGCAACATAACTTAAACATTGTTTAGCAGCTTATAGTGTGTTTGGGCTTTTTGTACTTTAGCATTTTTAGCTGTTTGAGTACTTTTGTTTGAGCCTTTTATTTACTTAAGTTGCTATTAATGGCAAGTGGTACTGCAGCTAAAGCTGTAAGACAATCATAGTTTGTCATTATCAAAGCAAATTATGATAACTTTAATTATGATGTTAAAAGTACTTGTTGGCCAGTCATGTATTTAAAAGTAAATGTTATTAATATTTTAGAAACTAAAATTGAAAATCCCTATACTAATACTTCATACAAGTGTTAGTATAGGGACCAAAAGTATAGGAGCAAAGCGACTAAACTGGGTCAAAGCGACTAAACACGGTCCGTGGGGACCAGTTTGGAACCTATAGGTCTTGTCTGTGAAGAGCCATAAAGAAATTCTTTAAAAAAATCAAAAATGATCATGTGTACTCAAGTCTGGTGAGTTGGGGGGGGCCAACGTTTATATGACAAAGAAAGAGAGGACCAGTTGTTGGGGTATCATGCTTCAAAGAACCATAATGTGTTATATAGTCGCGTTGTATGTCAATATAGTGTGTTATATGTCAAATATAATAAACAATAAGTAAGTTACTTAGTAAAAAGAGTTTTGCAGAAATAACCATATTTTTTACTTGAATAAAAGTGTCAATATTGCAGAGTGACCGAATTTATGGATATATATAAAGAGACATGCGCATAATTAAAAAAAATAAACAATATATGTTTAGACCAAAAAAGTTATAAGAAATGAAAATGTTCAGAAAAGTAGCTTTTATATTTCAATGATTAAATCGTAGGTCTGACTGATAGTGAACTGAATAATTTTTTGCAACTTTCTTAAAATTATTTTTTAATTTAGTTCTAAAAAGTTGTCTTACCAAAAAACATTTTTTGAGTAAAAACTTACTTAATTGTCCTCGGATTTCAGTCGAAGTTTTCGGCTAGTGACAGGTCTTTTAACCGGTCACTGGCACTTAAAAAGCCATCTCCATACTATCGGTATTGCGGACAACCCGGAATGACGATGGTGCTATGAGGAGGATGAAACCGTTGACCATGTAGTCGGGGAGTGCCCAGCACTCACGCGCGCCAGGTTCAAATACTTGGGTAACACTTTCAGTGTACCGAGCGACTTTAAGTCCTTCAGACCAGAGAGCCTTATCAGTTTCTCTAAGGCCGTTGGGCTCTGGTAACCCCAGGTGGGGCCTGACGGGTCCATCAGGAGACCTATATGCACAACTGCCTTGGCAGTCCACTGTTTCGTCAATTCATTCAATTCATTCCAGTCGAAGTTTTGCAGCTTTGGATTATACCATAAAACTTCTTGTTTTGTTTTTTTTTATAGACCTAGAATGAAAAAATGTAATAAAATATTAAAAACAAGAACAGTCCTCACCAATAATTAAATTTTAAGCCATCCAATTTCTTGCTATAAAAGGATCTATCCACTTGTCATTGTCAAGTCCGTTGAATGCGTTTTCTTCAAATTAAAGGCTGCTGATTGATCACGATTAAAATAGAATCTGGAATACAAATGGATCACTAGAAAAAGAAACCATATTATTAGCATCTTATGAGCAACATATTGTTTCGTCCTCATTATGAACTCATCAGTATTGCATACCCAAGAAATTATTCATTTCTCGAAAGCAATAGACAATTGTTGCTGCGGGGCCAACTAGTCAACAGTTGCCAAAATTTTTAATTCTTTTTTTAGAGAGATATTAAAAATAACAAAAGTATTCCTTTCAATAGTTACGATTAAGTCTTGACTGTTTTGCATGTCTTGACTAATAATACTCAATTTGTTAATACTCTAGTGCCAAATATTTTCTAGTTTATCTCAATATTGTAAAATTGGTCAACTGGAAAAAAGTGCTACATAAATATGCACGTAATTGTATAAACAATAAAACCGGCAACTTCCAGTAATTTTTGTACTGTTTTGAGGCTTTTAGTACCTTTTATTTTAGCGTTTTTTTAGCTATTTAGGTAGGTACTCATTCATGTATTAGCCTTTGTACTATACTTGAATTCTGCCAATTATTATTGAAACTGTCTTGTAATTTGTTGACCATTATATGTATAATATTATTGTTTTTTTTTTGTTTATTGCTCAAGTATTAACATTATGAGAATATTTTTTAAATTCTGTTTTTAAGTATTTGTTCTATTTTTTTTGCCCCTTAGATAATACAATATAATATAAGAATAACAACATTTTAAATTAAACAGACTGCAAAATTATAAGATAATTATGCTCATATATTAGGCATGAATATCCTTAATAACATTGACCAACCGGCCAAAAATAAAATTAGTATTTAATGTAGCTGATTGGATTATTGTTTTAGCGCAACATAACTTGAACATTGCTTAGCAGCTTATAGTGTGTTTGGGCTTTTTGTACTTTAACATTTTTAGCTGCTTTAGTACTTTTGTTTAAGCCTTTTATTTACTTAAGTTGCTATTAATGTCAAGTGGTACTGCAGCTAAAGTTATAAGACAATCATAGTTTATCATTATCAAAACAAATTATGATAACTTTAATTATGATGTTAAAAGTACTTGTTGGCCAGTCATGTATTTAAACGTAAATGTTATTACTATTTTAGAAACTAAAATAAGATTGAAAATCCCTATACTAATACTTTATACATTTATAAGATAATAAAAATGAGTTAAGACGTAATAAAATAGTAAAAAAAAGAAATGTTTTTCTACAATTTCTTGCCCTTCAAATAATGTAATTTGTTGTTTTCTTTAACATTTCAGATTAAATATATTGCAAAATTATAAAATCATTAAACTTGTCTATTCATATTAGACATTAAAATCTTTAATGACATTGACCAACCAGACAAAAACCAAAAATTAGTATTTAATGCACCTGATTGGATTATTATTTTAGCACAACATAACTTGGACATTTGTTAGCAGCTTATAGTGTGTTCGGGCTTTTGGTACTTTAGCATTTTTAGCTGTTTTAGTACTTTCCTTTAAGCCTTTTATTTACTAAAGTTGCTATTAATGTCAAGTGGTACTGTAGCTAAAGCTATAAGACAATCATAGTTTATAATTATCAAAGCAAATTATGATCACTTCAATTAATTATGATGTTGAAAGTACTTGTTGGTCATATGTCAATTTAAATCTAAATTTTATTACCATTTTATAAACTTAAATAGGATTGAAAATACCAATACTAATACTGAATACATTTAAAAGAGTAATAAAAATTACTTAAAATGTGATAAAACAGTAAAACAGAAATATTTGCCTACAATTTTTTCTTGCCCTTTAAAAAATATATTTTACTATGTTTTCTTTAACATTTCAAATTAAACATATTACAAAATTATAAGAACATTCTTGTCTATTTATATTAGACATTAAAATCTTTAATGACATTGACCAACCAGACAAAAATAAAATTAGTATTTAATGTACCTGATTGGATTATTATTTTAGCACAACATAACTTGGACATTTGTTAGCAGCTTATAGTGTGTTCGGGCTTTTTGGTACTTTAGCATTTTTAGCTGTTTTAGTACTTTTGTTTAAGCCTTTTATTTACCAAAGTTGCTATTAATGTCAAGTGGTACTGTAGCTAAAACTGTAAGACAATCATAGTTTATCATTATGAAAGAAAAGTATGATAACTTCAATTATGATGTGAAAACTATTTGTTGGTCATATATTATTTAAACATAATGATTATTAGCTTTTTACAACTTTAAATAGGATTTAAAATGCCAAACTGATACTTTATTCATTTATAAGATAATAATAATAAATTAAGTAAGTGTAAGTCAGGTCAATGCTCAACTTGTAATTAATTTCTAAATAGGCCTATTTTTCGGGCTCAAAAATTGACTAGGCTTAAAAAACTTTATCTTTTGGTTAACTATTCTGAAATTAAATTATGTTTATTTACGTTACCATTAATAAATAAATAAATTAGTTATTATTATATTATTTTTATGCAGTTATTTTGGTAATTGCTCAACCAAAACAGTATAAAAATAAATTAGTATTTAATGTACCTGATTGGATTAATGTTTTAGCACAACATAACTTGGACATTTTTTAGCAGCTTAGTGTTTTTGGGCTTTTGGTACTTTAGCATTTTTAGCTGTTTTAGTACTTTTGTTTAAGCCTTTTTGTTAACTTAAGTTGCTATTAATGTCAAGTGGTGCTGTAGCTAAAGCTATAAGACAATCATAGTTTATTATCAATACAAATTTCTCGTTTTCAATAAATCATTGTAACAAATACCAAACTGCTATTTTATTTTAATATACCCTTGAAACAGGCATAGATTTTGAAATAATAATATGGCAATTAATTGTCTATACATTCCAATAATTTTATTTACATTTTTTAACTCATTTTTCGATACTAGTATTATTTTTAACAGCTATCATTGGGATTTAAAAGATAAAGTTATTTACATTTAAAAATGTGTTCTTTTTTATGTAGTTCTGTTTAAAGTCTAACTATTTGATTGTCCAAAATAACAATTTAGCAATATATATAAGAAATTAGAAAAGGGATTTTCATTGTGAAAGCGAATAATTAATCACTTATGGCTTATTTTTGGTAATGCAAAACTCTTTTTAATATTGTTTCGAACATTTGTAATTTTCTTTACGTTTAATAGGTTGGTCCTAGTATTTTAACAAAATTTAACATTTTTCTAATAATATTAAATATACATCTTCTAAACTGTTATCAAAACTAGATATTCTACTTATGCGATTATCATCACACTTCCACCACTGATCGTTATAATTAACTATAGATGTATAATGACCAGATCCAATGGTGTTTCCATGATGCCTAACAACACTTTTTACTCTGAATATTTGATCATCTAAAATAACACTTTCAGAAGCAAAATTGTAAAATTTAGCATTTATCTTATTCCCTTGAGGGCCAATTCTCTGAAGACATACTACCAAATATTTCTGGCAAGTAACCACTGAGCGTGTTTTCAAATTATTGTTACAGTGTGGGCATAATCTGTCAGAGTCTTTTAGCATTAACATTGAATTAAAATCAATTAAATTGCCACAGTTTTCAGGAAAATAAAGAAAGTGAGTGTATATTACTTATATAATATTAATATTACAGTTTTGACAATTTAAAAGTTCATGAACATTAGCTTTTATAAAAATGCCAAAATCATCTGCATCTAATTTTCCCATCAAAGATTGACAAAACGATTGTGCGTCCATTTGTTGATTTACAGCAAAATTTTCACCATTTCGACCAGACACCAATTGTCGAACTTTTAATGTGGAATTAACTTTCGTGAGCATAATATCATTTAGAGTACTGTTTAGCGCTGTATTTCGCTTTGAAATAGAAACGCGAAATTCGGGTAAACATAAAAATGACTGTATGGTGCTATTTGCATAACATGATACCATATCGCTGTTTAATAAAGCAGGTGGCTTATTAAATAAGTTAAGATTGTTTTCATGATCTGAACTAATATCTATTACCATGTCATTATCTACGCTTTGGCAAGTAGAGTCAAATAATGAACTTTGTGTTTGGATTTGCTTGGTATTAAATTTTAGTTCATTAAAACCTTTTGTGAATGGTTTATTGTTATCAACGTTCTGATTTAGCTGCTTCGGAATAAAACCTTTATCATAAATACTAACCACTAGAGATTTATGGTGACTGTAAACAGTATTATAAAAATTGTAACTTAAATTATTAAAATTACTAAAAAGCCAATCAATTTGAGTTTTTGATTTTGTAGTTGATTCGCCAATACTCAATTTGCAACTTAAACTTTTAGATATTAAATAATTTTTTAAACCATTTTCATTTTGATTAATAATATCTTGATTAAAATCACCAATGATTAGTATATCACTTTGTTGATCAATAATGTCTTCAAAACATAGTTTATCTTGTACAATGCTCAATTTTGGAGGAATATAAACTGCTATGACATAAATTTCATTCAAGTAAAATGTGATTGCTTGAAAAACTATACCAGAAAAATCTTTGGTGTATTTTTTCACTGACTTTATTTTTGCTGATACATTTTTTTTCTTAAAACAAATTATGCCAAAGGGTTTACTTACAGGTCGATCGTTACTCAAGTTGGCAAACACTTCAAAATCATTTAATTTTATATTTTTTTTGTTTTTATATAACCAGGTTTCAACAAAAATTAAGAAATGTGCATCTTTAAAAATGGGATTATTTTTTATAAGATTGAGATTTTTTGGTAGACTTTGCACATTTTGGTAAGCAATAATGTATTTGACATTGGAATCATTAAGGTACCGAGTGTTATACTTGGATGTTAAAAGCTTGTTTTCTTGCATATTTACCAGTTCTTTATAAGCAGCATCCTTTTCGGTTGCCGGTTTAGGGGCCTTAAACTTACCAATTATGTAGAGGCCACTTAGCTTTGTAGCCCGACTGCATGCCACATAGGTACTGGTTCTCGTCATTCCATTACCAATGTGAACAGCTACTTGTTCATAGGTGGCACCTTGACTTTTGTGGATTGTAATTCCTTCACTGATTAAAAGAGGAAACTGAAGACGCTCAACGTGAACATTGCTGCCTTTTTGAATTTTAACAGCTCTTGCAGCTCTTTCTATGGGTGTCCAAGTGGGTGATAAATACATAGACTTCCTAAGGGACTCGTTTCTCTTTCGGCATTCCTTGCCTGACTTGGAATCAAAGAACTCCATCCACACTCTGTATGGAACTTTATTTTGGTCATAGTCTATTTGACGCAGGATACCTGTAGCACCATTGACTATCCCATCACTGGTATCTATATTCATTGAAATCATGTATTTAGCATCTACCTGCAATATTAAATTTAACATTAGGCCAAAACTCTCTGATTTTTTTAAACTTTTAGCATGTTCTAAAAATAAATGTTTTAATCGTTCTGAGCAACTTCCTTTGATTACGTCTCTGGCTTGACTTATTGCTTGCTCGGTCTGAAATGTAGAAAGTTTCATTTCATTGAATGCATCTACTTCTCTATTGGTGGCAAATAAATGCATAGTGTCTTCAGGAATTAGATCAATATTGTCAACTTCCCTGGACTTGATCAATTGCACATCTTCATCGGTCATTTTACCAAACGCCATATTGTTTAGGGCAACTGCAAAAGACTTGTCTTCTTTTTGCCTCATTATTTCTGTAAGCTCAAAATACCTAAAATGATCCCACAAATAAGTTCCACATAATTCTTTATACGGATTTGTTTTTACTGGGCAAAAAATATACATATCCCTTACTGGGGGCAATTGACGATTATCGCCGCATAAAATTATTGAAATATTTCCAAAGATGGCGTCAGATTTAAAGATTTGCTGCAATCTACTATTAATCTGGTCAAACAATCTGGCGCCAACCATGGAATATTCATCTATAATAATTAATTTTAGGTCACATAAGTTACAATAAATAGTATTTAAAGTGTCATGGTGTAACGGAATTAGTTGTTCACCATACTGACTGACGGGCAACGATAATGCCGAATGTAAGGTTATACCTCCAATATTAAATGCCGCTTTACCTGTAGGCGCACAAAGTAACACTTTTAAACTTTCGGGATTATTACCTGGTATTGAATTGAAATGGCGTAATAACGACTGAGTTATTACTGTAATTAAGTGACTTTTTCCGGTACCGGCTGGACCACTAAGTGTGCAGTAGAAAACTTCCCCTTCAATTATACTATCTTGGACAACATTAAGGAACTGATATTGCTTATGGTTCAGTTTGCTTATGAGGTCTTCATACTCTGAATCGCTTATCTGATGAGGCGTTGGGAAAGCGATATGTTTTACTGGCGCTTCGTCGTCTTTCTTATCGATGATGTGATTGAATGGATCATAAATGGGGTTGTCTAGGCCATAAGACATAAACTCATCATCGATTTCTCCACCGAATCCACCATCGTCTAATTGATTGGATCGGTCTTCGGCAAGTTTCAGTGCTTCATCGATTACCTGTTCATCTAAGACATTGAACTTTTGTCGATTTGTAACAATTTCTTGGTATCGATCTTTATATATGGTCTGTTGATCAATGTTCTCATTTTCAACTTCATCCACTTCATTTCTCCATGGGATGTATAACATTATTTGTTCTCTGTAATAGTTAAGAGGGTCTTGTTGAAGTCCATAACTACGGTAAGCTAAAATTTTAGCATGACCCCTTTTAATTAAAACACCACTTCCATCTTTTAAAGGTAAACCATTAGTCTTTGTTTCTGCTCGTTTCTTAAAGAAGTCATAGTAAGCTGCAAATTCTGCCAAACATATGTTTTCCATCTCATTGGGCCTTTGCTCATAATGTTCTATAAGTCCATCACAATAAATATTGGGAACATCATTGTCCATGGCTTTAAGTTCTGTTAATGGTTTCAACATTTTTGTCCTTTCCTTGATTGGATTTGTATGGATGTATACATAGGAGGTACAGGTGTCATGCATCGGTAGTTGTAACACGCTGTAGGCGGCTTCTTGGGCACTTACTTCGCTCGCATTTAAGAAAGCTGCTGCAAGAGATTTAAGTTTGCCTTTAACATCTAAATTACCTTTTTTAATTTCTTCCATAGTCTTCATTAAAATATCAGATACACCTCTTTGAGACTTATTGATATAATTAACTATGTAGGTGCAACAACCATATGGCTCAAAAACCAACTGAATGTCCATGTTGCTCTTCATCATGGAAAACATTTCTGTATTAAAGTTGTTAATAAATCCATCTTTGGGCAGCCTTTCTAAAAATAAAGTGGTTTTAAATATGTTGTGCTGTATAACATTAAGATACTCATCCTTAGACATACCAAGGTCAGCCAAAAAGTTTTCGAATGACAAATCTGGTTTATATTTAAGCCTACGCATTATCATCAAAAACTTTTCAGACATGGCCTTACGTAAATCCGCTTCCTTAGTTTTGTCAATTTTTATTGGCGTTAGAATTACCGATTTATCCATTGGAAGGTATGGGATACCATACCTGCAAACTTTGTGTCCCCGCACTTCTTTTTGACACGATTTAGAATGATGATGCGTATTAAACTGAATTATATCACGGACACTTTCTAAATCACTATTACAAGTAATATACCTGTTCGCGAATTCGGCACACTCTTTGAAACTTTCTGGTGTTTCTTGGAATTTTGGAGCATTGGATAACCACAATAACCCGTGAACATGAGGAGACCCACGATGTTGAAACTCTATGCGGTAATAATGATGCTCGATGGGATTTTGTTTAAAGGGTCCATTTTGACTTTTCATATGCTTGAATAGCAGTTTGAACCGATAATCAAAGTATCTGGCACAAGTTATCGGATCTGTTCTAATTAAGCGAGTTTTTTCTAAGTAGGGCATACTCGCGGCCGCCTCTAGAGTAATAACGTTTTGACCAACAACTTGTGCTAATACCTTGATTAATTCGGGCCATGCTGTTACTGCTGCTGAAACTGTAAAGAATAGCGTAGGGATGCCAAATTGACGAATCATACATAGTAATTTTGTCTTTTCGTGCTTCCAATAAGCAGGTCAACCCGCAATTTTACTAAGAAAATGAAATCGAATAAGCTGGTCTAGAAAATTTGCTTGCCTTACTTGTCCAGCTGTTTATTTTCCATCCTCATTCCTCTTTTTTCTGAGACATGTTGCAATTGCACTGGATAATTGGATTAGTTGACGTTTTTTAAATGTATACAACAGATAGTCTGTCCTTGCAAATCGCCTGTCTTTGTGCTGGAGTTGTATTTTGGTCTGGTCGGAATAGGAGCATTTTGTAAAAAATTTCATAGCATGTCCACAGAAAAGTGTAGGAAATGAGAGTTCATCGCTAAACTGGTCCAGCATCAAATGTATTGGCGTTTTACCTTCTCCTGGGGCAAAACAGATATTTTCTAGGTTACATTTGTCAAGCCAAGTTTCTTGGCCCCCAGGATTTAAGGGCTCTTCTTCTTCATCTAAGAATTCATCCAAATTGTATATGTTGTTTTTTTCAATTGAAGATTCCGCTTGAATATTTTTATCGTCATTCTTAGATTCTAAGGGCACACCATTGTTTCGAAAAACGCATTATCGAACAATTCTACAAAATTTTCACTACACACTGTTTTAGAATCCACGTCCACTACTTTTGAGCCTTCATACTTTATCTACTTTATACCTTCATCTACTTTAAGATCTGTGTCGAGGATTCTACTTGAGATCGTATATAGTCATTAATATTTTTTTCCCAATCATCTGATTGCTTTATATCTTCTTGTATGTAAAGAGGTTGTTGACACAAATATTTTGCTGCTTTTAGAACAACTGCGGGCCTTATAGTTTCCAGGAGATAATCATTTTTATAGTTCATTTTTCTCTTGAGCTTAACCTGAATAGTTTGTGTCTCCTCTACATTTCTAGGCAATAATTTGGTCGAAGTATCTATATTTATAGGGACATTGACTATTTGGCCAGTTATGTAACACTGTCGTGCATATCCTACTTGTCGAATTTGCATGAAAGGTAACCTGGCTGATACCATTCTTTCTTCAAGAATAGTTAGACCTTTTAACTCAGTGAATACGGTGAACCATATTGTGATTGCCAGACCAAAACTTTGGCAATTGTCCTTTATAAATGTTTTGTGAGCACGAGTTACACAATAAAACTCCATCATTGAAAATTTGTGCAATGAATTGGTTTCCAAATTTGTTTTCTAACATTTGTACATTTACTTTTCTACATGAAGAGGGAATCAACAACTGCAAACAACAGTCGGTCCCTCTCTTAAAGCCAATTCAAAATTCGTTGGACGCTTCGTTATAATCTGTGGTGGCTACTTCTCCTTATTCTTTATTTCTTCTGACACCTTTTTAGCTACATCTAAAACTTTTTGTTTTTTTTTGAGTTACAGTTTTTGACGACAATGCATCATTGTCATCAATAACTGTCAACAGCTTTCGCTTATTAGACTTTTTTATAGTTTCATTAGACTTTAACTTACTTGTACTATCCTCTAAGGTCTTATTTTTAAGCAACTTTTCTTGCAAATGTGCAGGCTTACCAGAAATCTCTGAATTTTCATTATTGTTACCACTTTCTTTTCCATTTCTCTTTTCCATCTTTTTCGATAAATAATTTTCTTTATCCTGGCAGCTTTTTGTTTTCGCAGACTTTTTACTCATTTTTGGCATCTAAAAAATTAACATGCTTTAATGACAATTCTGGCCATATTTTGGTAAATGAGAATTTAAATAACCATTTTAATGAAATATTTATTTAAAAGGTGCTCATCCAGAACAATCGTGGTATAGGTTGTTCTAGATTTTATCAATGCCAAAAATTTAATCAAAATGTTGGCATATATTTTATAAAAATTAAGAAACTAAATTTAATCTTATAAAATAGATGTAAATAAATCTAATTTATATCCATTTATATTCTAATTATTGTAATGCAGTGAATCAAGTGGTAGTGATTGACAGGATTAATACGATGAAGTATCTAGGTCTTATAATTAGGATGATTAAAAAAAAACATGCAAAAAATAGTTTGTAAAGAATTTCAAGAAATATAAATTTTTTTAAATATCTTTTACTTTTTTCAAGATTGCTAATATTCAAAACAATTTTTTAGCCTTATTTTTATTATTGCTCTTCCTTTTACATTTAGCTAGCATCCAACCTACAAATATAGTTTAATAAGGTACGGATGTGATTAATATTAACGTAATATGACTACATTTTTAACCAATATATTATAATACTAGGATGAGAAAGATGCATTTCAGTCCTATTCAAAAGTCAATTAATTTTCACCTTGTAAGAACAAACAAAACATCAATAATGTCTTATGATTTGATTTTAGTTATTAAGCATAAGCAGCTGTGATTTTTAGTTGGTTTGTTTATTTTCCTGATTGTGTGAATTACTGTTATTCATAATTTATTGAACATTACATGCTTAGAAATTGATTAATGACTTAATTATTGACTTAACAAATACATGCTTAGTACAGGATAGATGTAAACAAAATTAATTTGTAGTACCAATACAATAAAGTACACCTAGGTGCAAGCACCTGTATGTGTATAACTGAAAATTAATTATATTATTATACAACACAATTATATTTACTAGGGGCCCCATACCACTAACTTACATAAACCTGAGGATAGTACATTTAAAACACAGGTAAAACAACTATAGGACACAAAGATTAAAAATTTCAGAAGAAAAGGAAAACGTTATTAGTTATTTATAGAAGGTCAAGTAAGGCATCATAATTTTCATAGATAAACCTTTTACAAAGTTCTGAAAACTTTTGTTTGTTTGTAATCTCCCGAATTGTCCGCGGCAACTTATTGAAAATTTTTGGTCTTATTACAGAATTATATCTTTGGCTTCCATCGAATCTGCGAACTGGTACATTAAGATGTCTTTCAGTTAGTTGTCTGGTTTCATGTTGGTGACTTATGTAGTTTTTATCTTTAAGTTTATATCAGAATACACAACTGGAGTATAGATATAAGGATCTGATATTAAGTATTTTGGTATCACATGAGAGCGAGGTGGGGTACAATCAGTCTTTTTTACAGATTATTTTGATAATATAATTTTGAACAGTTTTTAAGAATTCAAGAGCATTATTGTAGAATCCATCCCAGGTCACTATACCATAGCATATTAGAGATTCCACAAATGATTGGTACAACATTATTAAAGTTTTTTTATCCAATATATTTCTGATAAGTCTAAAAATATTTCTAAGTAATATTTCTAAAAATTTATGAATTAAGCTTTTGAGTTTAGATGTTAAGTTTTGAATGTGTGGTGTCCGTTTTCATTTTTTGTCTATTATTATACCTAGATGTTTAGTGTTTTCTACTTCTTTTATAATAAAGTGTTTACAACAATTATTTGTTGTTCATCAATAACTATTTCCTTAAAATTTGGCCGATTTGCATCTGTTAGAGAGAAGGCGACATAAACATTTTTTAAAATATTTAGGGACAATTTTTACTTGTTTAACCATATCTTTACATTCCTCATGCCATTTATGAGTTTCGTTCTTACAAGATTTCAAGTAACATCCTTAAATACATGAACTGTGTCATCTGCGTAAGATGCCACCTATATGCAAGGATAAAAGGGAGTTTATATATAAAATAAAGGGTACGGATCCCAGCATTGTGCCTTGGGGCACTCCAATTTGCACAGTGCTAGGGTCAAACCGCACATTGGAACACACTTTTTTCCGTGTTCCAATCCATATTTTATGTTTTCTATTAGACTATACATTGCATCATTTGTACCAGTTTTTTTTTTGAAAACCAAATTGATTTTTGTTAAATACTTTATTTTTATTTAGGTAGTCATATAATGTTTTTTTTAAGCATATTTCAAAAATTTTTCCAAATGTATTTATTAAGCTTATTGGTCTATAGTTAGAAACATCACTATTAATTCCGTTTTTGTAAATTGGTGTAATAATTAAAGTTTTGAGTTCTTCAAGTATCTCTGCTGATGAGAAAATAAGGTTAAATATATATTTAAGTGGTTCAACAGTATATGGATGACACAACTTTACCATTTCAGAAGTTATGCCATCTGGACCTGGCGAAAGTTTTTCTTTAATTAATTAATATGAAGTATTAGTTCATTTTTTGTTATAGGCTTTAACGACATGCAGTTTAAGAAAGATGGATAATTTAGATTAAGCTTTGTGGTTGTATCAGGAATTTGACATGCCATACTAGTTCCTATTTTAGAGAAATATTCATTACAGAAATTGGCCATCTCTGTGTCATTTTCAAAGTCTTTATTATTTAGATCTTTTATATAAATGTCTCAGTTAGATTTAACTTTAGGTTCATTAGAAGCATCACTCAGAATTTCATAAATCTTTTTAATATCATGTAAATATATAGTAGTAGTTATTAATTTCTGTAAATTATTTCTATAAGTTTTATATTCAAGTTTCAGTGTGTCATGATTTTTATTTTTTAATAACTTTTTCTTCATTTGGTCTCTTTTTTTAATTGATGTAATAATACCTTCAGTTATCCAGGGTTTAATTTTTGTGTTTTTTTTGTTGTATATCTTATTTTTGTACATTTATTTTTTATGGAACTAAAAATGTTTATGAAGTTTTGATATGCCAGGATTGAGATTTTTATTTCATATACTTCTTGCCAGGATTGATTTTGTATTGATTGAAGTTCTATAAACTTTTGCTTGAAATTGTATAATGAGTTTTTAGGTTTTTAGTATTATCACTAGGGTAGTCTAGCTTGGAAAAAATCTCTAGATAAATAGGGTAATGATCTGTTATATAAGTCTCTAAAATGTAAAGATTAAAATTTAATTTGTTTCTTTGTGGACCATTTTGTCATAAGAACATGATCAATACATGTATCTTGTGTTACTCTAGTATATGAGTGATGAGTGAGCTGTAACCATAGTAAAGGAGCATACTTATATATCTAGTGCTTATTAAGTTTGTTTTATTTAAGATGTCAATGATGAAGTTGCCAATTATAATACTAATGCCCTCTTTTTTCCAAAATGATTTAGATAAAGATCAAAGTCATTAAGAAATAAATTTTTTGAGGTGTTGGGAGATCTGTAGCATGCTATAAGTGAATAATGTATAGAGCTTTATGAAAATGTGAGTTTAGTTAGCATTATTTTTGAAGTAGGGAGAGTTGTATGCTCTATTTCAAATTAAATACCATCTCTTATGTATATAATTAACCCATCACAAATATTATTTGAACTATTGTTATAATTAGTTTTAAACCCTGGGATAGTAAAGTTTTTTATTTCTAGAATATGCTTAGTTTCACCCAGTACAAGTATGTCAAGTTTATCAATTTTTTTTGTTTATTAAGGAAGAATTTCGTGCTTTTTGAATTTTAAATTCATTAACGTCATAGCGCCTGTCTTTTATTAGATCAAATTGGATTACCTTTTTTTCCAATCCATTGAGTATAATAACCTCATTGTTAGCCATTGTTTAAGTTATTTATAATTGTTTTTAAGTTTAATTTATAAAGAAAATAAACATATAACTAGATAAATAATAACACTTGATAGAAAATAAAGGTAACCTATGTTTTACATTCCATAGTCTATCTTATTCTTAAGCTTTTGTCTATAAAAAATCATTGTTGGGCATTCAGAAGCATATGAGGTATGTTTTGTATCATAAGAAAGTCCAAACCTATTATTTGCCTCAATACAATTTGCACAGCTTTTTGTTTGTTGTTCACAGTCCTTGCAGTCATGTTGTGCACCACAGTATGAGCTGATGTTATAGTATAGTATTGCCTAGTAATAATATTTTTTTTAACAATAAGATAAAAAAATATGATTGTTATTAAAAATTTATATGAGGTTTCTATTTATACTTGTAATAATTCAAAAACAATAAAAAATAAAATTAGTAGACACATGAGTAATAAAGACACTTATTGCATTACTTTTTAAAATACAAATATATTAATTTAAGAAATTTTGAAGTGAATTTTTATATAGGAATTATATTTAATTTATGTGTTTCAAAGTAAAAATAATTATTTTTTAACAAAAATCTTTATTCAGTCAATCCAACAAAGAGAACTTATTTCAAGTTTTTAACTACAATTAAAAATTGAATATTATTAATGGATACACACTTTATGATATGTTAGCTAAACTTAAATGCTTAATTATACATACCTAATCAGCATGACTCTTTATTCTGTATATAAATAATATTTTTTTTGTTATTTTGTTGTCATTTTTTGTTGTTTATTAATATTTTTTGGAAAAAGCTAATCAGTTGCTTGGGAGACTAGAGCAAAACTTTTCCATAAATTATAATGAGTTAGAAGCCATATTTTGTTAGTAATATTAACCATCAGCAATAATATCATTATTTTAGATGGGAATATAGTTAGTACTATTAGTTGCTAGTACATTTTTTATGTATGATCATACATTATTTAATGTTATTTTAATTATCAAGTTTTGTTTATTTTTATGTTTTATTACTTAAAATTATAAAATAAATAGTGTTTAGTTATATATACTCATATATATACAGGGTGTTTCACTTTTTTGTAGCAGGACTTTAACAGTATTTAGAAAAATTAATTTTAAGGTAGGTTTCTCATATAAATATTGATCGTCAAACTTTTTGTTTCTGAGATACAGAGCATCAAAGTTTCCCAAAAAAAAAGTTTTTATTTTTTAATATCCGAACTATCAAAGATATTGAAATCAAAATTAGTATAAACAATTCTAGGATGAAGGATCATAATCGTAAATAATATCATGTTTCTACGTTGGCCAGTGGCGGAGATATGACAATATAATTGTCAATATAATTAATAATGTTAATGTGACTAAAAAAGTAGCACCCCACTGGATTAAGATGATTAAACGATCATTTCTAAATAGTGCATTTAATTGTAAACAAAAACGGCCCTCTTGATATTTTTTCGTATCTGACTCCGTTTTGTCCTCAAATTGGGTTGTAAAAATCACTTAAGATTTGAAGATAAATTTATTTCAACCGTCTAATAAATCGCAACATAGAACAATACCACAAATACTTATAACTTATTTATAACAAACAATAGATTACAAGGATTTTTGTTGACAAATATTTGCTATAACTATTAGTTAGATGCAAGTACAACCTAATTATTGCTACTATAATACATCTAGTTTTGAAAACTCTACTTGAATAAAAGGATAATTATCAATGTATACTTTTTTTTCATTTAATCATATTCTCTTATTTCATTTACTTATTTGAAAATTAATCTACACCTCTGGCATGATACTCATTTTAAAATATTTTTAACTTGTGTCTTTTAAAATATTCCAATCTATCCTATATATAAAAACTTAGAACTAAAAACTGTTCAGTATTTACATTCAATAGAGCCTCAATTGTAAAATCATGACACCTCTAGAGTCACTTTTTTATAATATTGGTTATTATCCATTCTGTATTTATAAATAGTTCTATCTATAAAGGGGATTTTCAAGAATAGTAAATCACTAACTTAAGTTAAAAATCTCAGATATTTAATTTGGGAATTTTGTTTCCTCCCATGGTTAATAAACAATTTTTCTATTTTGTCAGGAAATTGTCATTCTTGTTATATGTGAATATATAAACCCATTTCCTTCATGTAAAGGAATAAACACATAGACATTTAATCTTAATTTCCAAAAATAGGATCATGTCTTTCACCTATGCCTATTTTATCATATAATTGGATTTTAAAATTATTATGTTTATAATGCAGTTAAATGAAAATAAAAACTTACCTTTGATTTTGTACAATAGGACTATGAAAAACGCACACTATAGGATGTAATGAGACCAATTTTTCTAAACTTTTTTCAATTTTTCCTTTTTCTTGCTTGCTTTGTCACTGCACCAGAGCAACTGCTCCTCTAATAAATCTGTGAATTATTGATCACTAACCTAAAAACGCTAAAAAATAAACTTATATCTAAAAACTAGAAGTGTGAAGTGAGCTACCAAAAAGTTAGCTGAAAAAAGCCGATGTCACCCGAACGTCCAGTGGCGTCGGGTACAGCAGTATTAAAGCAAACAAATTTGTTTTTATGGGTTTTTACTTTGGGATGAAAAGCTTTAAGAAAATTTGTTTAATTTATTTACCAAAATGGCAAACCATCCAAATAGATTCTGTTTATCTTTTACTACACTTTTCTTAAAAGTCCCTTATAATGCAGTTTTTTTTATACCGTGGTAATAACATAAATACATTTGAAGTTACCACAGGAACCAGAACGTCACAGAAATTGGAATACATATTATATTAGTAATAAAATTGCAACTATACAATATATGACTATGCAAGGGTTTTTTTTAATTTTATTTCTCTAAATTACTAAATTTTTACTTTTATACTAGCAGAAGATTTTGCTCTAATTTTAATACCAAAAACAATCCCTTCACCCCCTTCAGATATTCGCTAGAGGCGATCAGAAAAATTGTAATATTTGGACTCTAATAATTAAAAAAATGTTTTCATCGAACCCTAAAATTATTTCACCCTAAATTGAAGATATGTAATAGCAGAAGATTTTACCTTAACTTTGATACCAAAAACAATCCCCACACCCCCTTCAGATATTCGCTAGAGGCGATCAGAAAAATTGTAATATTTGGACTCTGATAATAAAAAAAATGTTTTTATCGAACCCTAAAATTGTTTCACCCTAAATTGAAGATATGTGATAGCGGAAGATTTTCCCTTAATTTTAATACCAAAAACAACCCCCACACCCCCTTCAGATATTCGCTAGAGGTGCGAAGAAAAATTGTAATATTTGGACTCTAATAATAAAAAAAATGTTTTATCGAACCCTAAAACTGTTTCACCCTAAATTGAAGATATGTGATAGCGGAAGATTTTCCCTTAATTTTAATACCAAAAACAACCCCCACATCCTCTTCAGATATTCGCTAGAGGTGCGAAGAAAAATTGTAATATTTGGACTCTAATAATTAAAAACATGTGTTTATCGATCCCTAAAATTGTTCACTCTAAACTAGTGATATGGGATATCAGAAGCGAAACACCAATTTTGCTCTAATTTTAATTAACCGAATATTTAGAAAATCATGAACATCATTATTTATAACATCGCTTTTAAATTGCCTAAGAAGTGTAAACGCGGCTTAAAAAAACGGCAACAACGCATTCATTTATTTGTCTCTTAAATTACCTATATTAATATTAATATAGGTAAAAGGGGTTGGGGAGGTGGTCTGGGCTCTAATCGGCGTAAGGCTGAACGGTCCCTAGCACACCTCTTGGGTAGTTTGTTGGACCTGCACGGAGACCTTTTTGTTTTTCTCCTTGGCTAGCACCTCCATAGTCATCAAACTACCAAGACTACAGGATACTCCCGTCAATGATCGGGAGTATGCAGGCGTAGCCTGCATCCTACACGCGGTAACCCTGTTGAAACTAAATCCTGTAGATCTAGACTGGACGTCGATAAACTCCCCGGCAATAACACTTGGGATTGTTGGACTAGAGTCGCACCTTTCTTCCGCTATTCTTGGGTGTGCCTCTGCTTTCTCTTCTTTCTGCTTACTATCTGCCGCTCTCGGCCTGCTGTTCTTCTTTCTTAGTGTTCGTCCTTTTTTTTTTTTTTTTTTTCCCTGCGTGTCTTCTTCTCTTCTTTAGCCCAATCCAAGGTGTGTAGGCAACGTGCCGAGGGATGAATGGCCGTGGGGCAAAACACGGTCGTCGACGTTCCCTCTGGAATACCGGGCGACCTTCCAGAGTATTCAGCCTTACCCAGGTAAACGGCTCTGCCTGGGTGGACCGCTATTCCGTTATACTCGTGGGACCAACATGGACCATCAAAAAACTAAAGAAACTCTCTCTCCCCTTCGTTCCCCCTCCACTATGGCGGGCTCTGATACATCAGAGCCCACCTTTCCTTCAGCTCCTGTTGCGGGCCCTTCCTCTGATGGGCCCACACATTCTCCCACCCCCGAGGGCTCTGTCTCAGCAGGGAACCCGGTAATCCCCGACGTCAACATTGGCGATCTAGCTGGAGCTCTCAACAGGGCACAGCTGAAAATAAAGAACCTCTGCGGTTCTGAGAAAAGAAGGAGAAGGAAGGCTAGGGCTGCAGAAGAGGCCAAGGGCTCCCTGGGCTCGGCTTCCGCGGCGGCCCTGGCACCCACTCCCTCAGAGGCTTGCAAGCCTGGGGCTTCCACTAAAGAGGGACCAGGCACCAAAAGGCTCAGGACACCCAGGTCTACGCCTACCGAAGACTGAGTGACTGAGGCCATACTGCGGACTTCGTCCAGCAGTGAGGCACAGTCACTGCAATTCCATCCACCGCGGCTGATCAGGAACCACATTCTGTTAACGGCCGCGAACCAGGAAAGTCTGGAGTGGCTCCGTCGGGCACTCCCAAGTCTTTCCCCTTGGGAGGGGGTCACGCTGACAACAGTAGATCCCTCCACGCTTCGCTTACGCCGGGCCATCTTAAGGATCCCGGGTATTAGACATAAGTCTGACAAGGACACCCTGAGGCTTCTGGAGCTTCAAAATCTTGGCCTCCCGTGCTCCCAGTGGAGAGTGTGGGAGCGCAAGGAAGAGGCTAAGAACCTCAGGCTGGTGGTGGGGGTGGATGAGGGATCGGCCAAAACGATAAGGGAGAGACAGGGCTTGCTATTTTATAGCATCACCAGGAACTCTATCTCCCTTATCGAGAGCAGGAAAGCGGCTGATGACACCAGGGTGGCTACTTCCACAGTGGCCCCTGGGCCCTCGGCCGCCGACTTAGAAAAGGCCATTACTGCTGACGCCGCAGCTTCCGAGCGGCCAGGGCTATCCGTAGACGATGGCCCTTCCAGCTCCAAGGACTAAGCGTACTGGCAGTCACCTATCCCCATACCATACAGCATGCCTTTAACATTTCTGCAGGCGAATCTACAGCATGGAAGAGCGTCCACCGCTGTTCTGTGCAAAAGGCTCACTGAGCTCCATATCGACGTCGCCTTGTTACAGGAGCCCTGGACTTACCAGGGCTCTGTTAAAGGCCTGGGTTTAACTGACGGCACAATACATAAACATGTACCTTGTGAGAATCCCCGCGCAATCATCCTTACTAGGAATGTGCGGTGCTTTCTCCTCTCAGGTCTCTGTACAAGGGACCTAGTAGCCGTCAAACTGTCAATGGACACGGGAAAGGATCTGGTAGTCTGTTCTGCCTACTTTCCCATCGAAATTGAATCACCCCCCCTGGCCGTCACTGCGGTGGTCAAATACTGTGAAGACTTGGGTCTCCCGCTTCTCATGGGCTGCGATTCGAATTCACATCACGGCCTTTGGGGATGCGGAGATGAGAATCCAAGGGGCCGCTCCCTGGTTGACTTCCTGTGCTCAAATGGCCTAGAACTACTCAACCGAGGCAGTGTCCCAACTTTCTACTGCAATAGGGGTCAATCAATTATTGACCTTACTATCTGTTCACCTAGTACTGTGAACATTCTCAGCTCATGGAGAGTGTCCCTTGAGGTCACAATGTCGGACCACAGGCACATTCTTTTTGAAATAAAGAAGCAGGCTCGATACGATACCCCAGCCTACAGAAACCCAAGGTGCACTGACTGGGACCACTTTCGAGAGGAACTAGTCGGTGGTCTTACGGACATGCCGGCAAGGTACACACTTCCGGCCGACACAGAGATCGGGACTATCAACCTGACTCGTGCAATAGTCGCGGCGTTCGAGGGCAGCTGTCCCCTCAGACGGAGACCCGCCAATGCCAAGAATGCCTGGTGGAACAAGAACACGGAAAAGCACCGTGACAATACGCGTCGGCTCCTTCGCAGAGCTGAGCGCACTAAGCTTGCCAGTGACTGGGATGCGTTCTACGCAGCTCAAAGGCAATACAAAAAGACACTCAGGGACTCCAAAAGACAGTGCTGGAGGCGGTTCTGCGATGATGTTGAAAACACACCATCCGCAGCACGACTGTGCAAAGTACTGTCCAAGGAACCTGGAACTAAATTGGGGTCGCTGTCACTTCCAGATGGCGGCTTTACTACCAATGAGCGTGAGTCACTGGAAGTCATGCTGCGCACTCACTTCCCAGACTCCAACTCAACTCGCGATCCTCCTAGCTGTTCTCGGGCTCCGATTCGCTTAGAGTTCGAGACTGCTAGAAGAATAATTACCTACGAGAGGGTGAAATGGGCAATCAAGACATTCCCCCCCTTCAAATCTCCGGGCATGGATGGAATATATCCATGCCTTTTGCAAAACGGGTTAGAAGTACTAACCCCACACATAGTCAGACTGTTCAGGTCGTCCCTTGCTCAGGGCTACGTCATAAAGTCATGGCGTCAAGTGAAAGTCGTCTTCATTCCGAAACCCGGAAAAAGCGATTTTACAGATCCCAAATCGTACCGACCTATCAGCCTTACCAGCTTTATGCTGAAGGCGATGGAGAGGCTGATTGATCGATACCTTAAGGAAAGCATCCTGGTCAACAGGCCACTACATGTGCACCAATACGCCTATCAGGCGGGCAAATCCACGGATCTGGCCCTACACCACCTCGTTAGGAAGGTGGAGGGTGCTCTGGGTAGTGGCAAGGCCTGTCTGGGTGCGTTTTTAGACATTGAAGGGGCGTTCGACAACACCCCTTTTGCATTTATCTGCTAAGCACTCGAGAGCCGCGGCTCAGAACCCTGTTTGGTTAGCTGGATAGAGGTCATGCTCTCGAAACGTCATGTATCTGCCCAGCTCAACAACGAGATTGTCGAAACGTTGGCGGCTAGGGGCTGCCCGCAGGGAGGAGTATTGTCCCCTACCTTGTGGTGCCTTGTAGTCGACAGCCTGATAAATCTTTTAAACCTGGCCTATACACACAGGCCTACGCTGATGATCTGGTAATCCTTTGCCCAGGGAAAGACGCCGTCTCAATGCGGGGCCCTATGATGAGAGCTCTGCGTATGGTGGACACATGGTGCCTCTCGAGAGGTCTCAGGATTAACCCCAAAAAAGCAGAGCTCCTACTATTCACGAGGAGACGTAACTCTGGCACGCCCCCTGTTATATCTCTAGGTGGCGTGCAGCTGCATTACTCCAGGACAGTTCGATTTCTGGGAATCAGGTTGGATCCCAAACTCTCCTGGCACGATCATGCAGACGCCAGAATGAAGAAGGCCACCTGCGCGCTATGGGCCTGCAGGCGGGCTTTCGGCAATACCTGGGGTCTGTCTCCTAAGATCCTCCACTGGATCTACTCGCGCATTGTGAGACCTCTTCTCACATACGGGGCTATCGTTTGGTGGCCATGTACTGAGAAAGCGAAAATTCGCACACAACTGGACAGAGTCCAACGTCTTGCATGTCTCAGCATAACGGGTTCCATGCGGACGGCGCCAACTAGAGCGCTTGAGACTCTGAGCCTTCCGCCTCTGGACCTCGTTGTGCAATTCGAGGCAATGAGGACTGCATACAGGCTATACGTCCTCGGCGAACTACGTGCTGGCGAGACCGGTCACGCAAAAATTTGGTCACGGGCCATACAGGAATGTCCTCTCCTTCTGATGGGCAGTGACTGCATGGCTCCAGTGACTGTGGACTGCGAGGGATTCGTGACGCATATTGCAGGCAGAGAGGAGTGGCAGCATTCCAACAGACCTGCATTGCTAAATAGGGGGACCATCTGGTACACAGATGGCTCCAGAATGAATAACAGAGCTGGATCAGGGCTTATTGGTGGGATCCCACATACCAGTAGGGCATACTCGCTGGGGGAGCACGCCACTGTCTTCCAGGCCGAAGTATTCGCTGTATTAAAATGCGGACAGAAAATCCTAAGCTGCGGACACCGCAATACAGTCCACAAAATATTCCCCCTTAGAAATTTCAGTTAAATGGCGCACGTGTGAATTATGAAAAAGCTTTTGCGGTCAATCACAAGGGGCGCTGCATGTCATGACAAGTAACACGTGACATATTCTAGCTAAACCAGGCTAAAGAAGTAAACAAAGCCGCCATTATGTGCACATTGCCCATTATTCTGTTTCCGTCATATTGTCTTGTGTTGATGCGTTAATTTTTTCGTTTTTTGTTGTTTTGTGTTAGTTTTGAAAGGGGTATTTTGAAAAAATCAGACTGCCTTAGTGCTTACATTATTGCGTGTACAGTGTTTGTGTTAATTGCTGTTCATTATGTATAATGCTGGTGAAAAAAGACCTTCAAAAAAGAAGTGTTGTGTACCTGGTTGTTTGGACAAAGAAAGCAGTCGCTTTCGTTTCCCCAATAAAAACAATAAGTATTGGGTTGATATGTGGTTAAAGAAAATAAATAATCCAAAACTTATGACCATGTCTTTTGATATTTTATATCAAAATTGTGTTGTGTGTGAGAGACATTTTCTGCCTGAACAAAGACAATATGGTACAAGACGAGGGCTTACGCCAAATCCTGTCCCAGTTTTATACCTCACTGATAATACAGGTAAAAAGAGTGATTATTGTATACTGTTAATTAACTAACTAAATTACCTAATTATTAAAGAAGAGTCTCATGAGCAAGAAGAGCTGCCAGAGCAACAACAGAGGCAACAACTTTTGCAATTGCCTGAACAAGTTTCTGTTCCTATTGAAATGGATTGCTTACCAGGTCCATCAAAAATAGATGGTAGTTTATTTGGTGAACATTCTCATGGTAAGTTAAACAAAGCTTAAACATTTTGACTGTGATATCACTCACAGAGTAAAATTTTTGTAATTTTTTTTTTTATTAATAGATATCTCACATGTAGAAGTTTCTGACCATATTGTCAGTTCAAGTGGACGAAATAATGATCAGATCGAGGATCAGGTTCTAACCACATCTCCAAAAATTCAAAAACGTAAGCCATATATTTTGTTAAAATAACACAAAAAAATTAAAAAAACCTGCAGCTATATAATAATATAGGAACATATCCAAAAAGGTAAAAGAACATTTATTCATTAGCTCATATAAAAACCTTGTATGTGGGGTTTGTTCCAAGTTTGGTATTTGCTGTCTTGCTTTTAAATTAACAATACTATAATATTTAGCTGCTTAACCTTTTGGATAATATTTATGTATCACTAGCTTTGTGCCTGTGGCTTCATTTCATTAATTTCAATTTTTTTATCCCAACCTTAACAACCCTTTTTACCCCTTTAATTAATGAAATTTAAAAAAAAAACCTTAAATTCATGTTTTATTATTTCATATTGAGAGGCTAAATACATAATTTCATTCATTTCAAATTAAAAATGACCGAATTTTATAAATAACTTCCATCCCCTGTTTCACCCCTTTAGGGGTTGTATTTCGAAAAATTCCTTCTTAAATGACACCTACAGTATAAAATTAATATCCTCTCAAAATTTCAAAGTTCTATCTTTAGTAGTTTAGGCTTGGCGTTGATGAGTCAATCAAGACATTGCCTTTTATATATACATATACATAGTAACTTAATAAAATAAATTTCTTATTTTCAGGTGTTAGTAAATATGGTATATTAAAAGAAGTCAATATTACAAGACAGAAGTTTTTAACTCCCAAAGCCAAACATTTTTATAAAAAAATTGTTGAAAAAAGCAATAAGCTTGCCAAATTAAGCCACAAAATCAAATCATATGAAGCTCGCATTCAAGCTGCTGAAAATTTAGCCAATTCCCATAAATTTGAAAAGTTAATAGAGCATGTCAACCCATTGACATATAATTTTATTATGTCTCAAATTCGAGTTCAGAAACAGAAGCCCAAAGCCAGAAGGTATACTCTCTCAGAAAAAGTTTTAGCTTTAACAATTCTTAAGGCAAGTGGTAGAGGCTACAGATTGTTATCCAAAATTTTTACTCTACCTTCCAAAAAAACTTTGACAGAGTTGTTAAGACAGATACCTTTCCCATGTGGCATAAACAAGGCACTATTCGAAAGTCTGCGGGAGTCTGTAAATAAAATGCCACCCCAGGATCGTATGGCAATCTTAGTTTTTGACGAGATGGCCATTGACAGTTTGGTTCAATATAATATAGGTGAAAATCAAATTGAGGGGATACATGATTTGGGGAATGAACACCGGAAACCTGAAATTGCAGACTATGCAAATGTCTTCATGCTAAAAGGCGTTTTTAAACAATGGAAGCAACCTATATGTTACACTTTCAGTGCAGGCCCAACAAGGAGCATTGCAATAAAGCAACTTATTGTTGAAATGATAAAGGAATGTCAACAAATTAATTTGGAAATTGTAGCCACAGTTTGTGACCAGGGCAGCGGTAATTCAGCAGCAATTAATATGTTGCTTGAAGAAACAAAGAAAATGTTTCTTAAAAAACAGGAAGAAAATCAGAATATTGGATTTATAGTAAATAATCAAGAAGTAATTCCATTGTTTGATACTCCCCACCTTATGAAGGGATTGAGAAATAATTTATTGACTAAGGACCTTAATTTTGAAATGAACAATAAAAAGTGTGTTGCAAAGTGGAGGCATTATGAACAATTATACTTAATAGATTCGGAAAATCCCAATGAAAAAGTTTTTCCAAAATTAACGGACCAGCACATTATGCCGAATAAAATTAATAAAATGAAGGTGAAGTGTTGCACGCAGCTTTTTAGCCACCAAGTAGGGTCTTTGATGAAAAGAATATTGATGTGGAGTGAGTATACTGTTTGTTTTTTAACCATATGCATATATATATTCATTTGTATATTTTTTCAGAGGCACAAGTTGACTTGGATCCTGATGCAATTGATACTGCAGAGCTGACATTGTTTCTTGACAAACTTTTTGACAGTGTCAACTCCAGCCACAGATCAGCACCTTCAGGGAAACCTTTGAAAGGAGGACTGATCAAACAATCCAATCATGTAGAATTTTGGTACTATTGTATTAAGATATTAAAATCTATGAAATATTACTGCCCAAAAAAAAATAAATTTGAAAGGGTGCCTTCAGTGACAAATTTTATTAAAACTTTAGAAGCTTTTATTTATTTGTCCAAAAAAGTTTTAGAGCGGTTTCCTAAGAAATATATTTTACTTAGGGTATTCCAACAGGATGCACTTGAAAACTTTTTTGGATGTATAAGAAATTATAGTGGGAGGGAAATTAATCCCAGTGCTTCTCACTTTTTAACATCTTTTAAAGCACTAATAATAAATAATTTTATGTCTGTCCATTCACCTGGTTCAAATTGCGAGCAGGACGAAAGTTTTGGTTTGTTGGGCAATGTAAAAAATTTTTTTGAAAACTTACAAAATAGTGAATATATGCCTGGAATATTGCCACTTGACAATAGCGACAATATTGAAATACCTCCGTCTATTATATCTTATAGAAAATCAAAGATTACGAGATGTATCCAGGTATATATTGCTGGTTTTATTACAAAAAAGTTTTAAAAAAAAATAAAATGTAATACTTGCCAGGAAAAATTACTATTTCGCGAGCATGATGCTGACACAGATTTTGTTAGTGCAAGGCAGTATGATCATTCTAAGTTAACAAAACCTGGAACATTTTTATCTTTTTTAATAAGCCAATCAACTGCCCGATTGTTTTATATAATTCCCAGGGTATGTCATTTAAAAAAAATATCAATTGTTCTCGAAAAAATTTTACTCAAAGAGCAGCACCTTCATTATAAAATGATTAATAATGACTGTCATTTGAACAACGACATTACCCTGATGAGATACATAATTAGGTGTTGCCTTTTCTTTTGGACAAAACAGGTGAATCGCATAATAAAGGGAAAAGATTCAATGTTTGCCAAATACCTGAAAAGGAAACCTAATGCGATATTGGTTGACCCTTTAAAAATGCAGGCCTATAAAAAACTCAAAAAAAAATTGAAAAGAAACAAAAAATAAAATATATTGTGTGGTTTTTGTGTAAATACCTATGTAGTTTATAATTTTTAATATTATTTTCATATTACCTCTATTAAAACAACGACATTTGACAGCTATTTTGGCAGTCAAAACAAGGCAATTTTAGACGAATGTAGTGTTGCTGGGACAAAAAAGGCCCATATTTTCCCTAGGGATAATATGAACTCATTCTTTCCCACTAAATTGGTTTTACTGGTTTTTACTTTGTTTTTATACTGACAGACATGTCATTTGTAACCTTATTTTGTTATTGTCATTAAATTAAATTAAAAATCGATCAGTTTCAAGAAGATGATAATATGAAAAATAGTATGTGTCCCCAATTCAATATAGTTTGTATGATTGTATGTATGTATATGTACAGGGTTTTATAGGTATTTTATGTCAAGTTTAATAACAATTATATTCTTATGTATGCTTTATAATAATATACAAATATTTACAATTACATTTTTGTTATTTATTGGTATTAGTTTTAAATTATGTTTTTCTTATTACTTCTTATAATGCGGGTTCTGTGTGGTAGTTTTTACTTTAACGTTAGTAATATATGTATATATATATATATATATATATATATATATATATATATATATATATATATATATATATATATATATATATTTTACTAACTGAAGGTAAAAATATAACATCAGAAACTTAAAGTAGGTGTCAATTTGAAGTTGAGTGAAAACTCTCCTGAAGAGTTTTCACTCTCAAATTGACATCTACCTTTAAAACAAACTTAATTTTAAATTTACGCGCCCGCCATACGTGAAATATAGTTATGCGGTCAGTCGATAGATGGCGCTTCTATCAGTCCTATTGTCTAACGTTTGACAGTAACTTCTAAGGGGGTATATTTTGTGATACAGTCGTATCAATATGCTCGGACAGCAGAGCTGCCATTAAGGCTATCACGGCCGCAAAGGTAAGCTCCAAGCTTGTACTAGAGTGCATAAAAGTCCTGAAAAAACTGGTACAGGTTGGATTCAGGGTCCAGCTCGTCTGGATACCTGGCCATGCAGGCCATGCAGGTAATGAACAAGCGGACTCTCTTGCCAGACTGGGATCCACGAATGTGCCGATGGGGCCGGAACCCATAGTTGGTATCGCCAAATGCGTTGCGGTCACATCAATGAAGGGTCTGCTGGACAAGTGGACCCACCGAAGATGGACCGAGTCCCCTGGTATGAGACAGGCCAAAGCGCACATAGGTGGGCCCTCTGCCTTTCTCACCAAAAATCTACTACGCCTAAAAAGACGCGAAATTCGGCTAGTGACAGGTCTTTTAACCGGTCACTGGCACTTAAGAAGCCATCTCCATACTATCGGTATTGCGGACAACCCGGAATGCCGATGGTGCTGTGAGGAGGATGAAACCGTTGACCATGTAGTCGGGGACTGCCCAGCACTCACGCGCGCCAGGTTCAAATACTTGGGTAACACTTTCAGTGTACCGAGCGACTTTAAGTCCTTCAGACCAGAGAGCCTTATAGGTTTCTCTAAGGCCGTTGGGCTCTGGTAACCCCCGGTGGGGCATGACGGGTCCAATAGGAGACCTATATGCACAACTGCCTTGGCAGCCCACTGTTTCGTCAATTCAATTCAATATTAATATTCTAATTCTACATGATACGTACTGCCGTTTGTGTTTGTAGGTGTATGAAAATTTTTTAAGAAGAATTCTTGTTTCTTTCAATTGGTTCACAATTAGTTTTTACAATACGCTTCGCGTTCTTACGTTATTGTAAGAACGCACCGACAAAAATTGGTGGAGGTTCCGACTTGCGACACAAAAACGCTAATAACTTTTGTTCTATGGCGAATTTTTCTTTCGGGTCTTTACTCTCATCCTTCCTGCATATAACGGTAAAAAAATTTTTTATTAAATTAAAAACGGTGAGAAAAATTATTAAAACGAAAAAAAATTAAAACGGTGAAAAAAACGGAAAACGGTTTTTTGACGAAAAAAATTTGATTAAGTCGTTGTGGAAAACTGACCAGGCCGATTTTTCTAAAACTCATTGACGTTAAAGGCCTTTATATAAAGCAGCTCCTAAAGGGCGCTTTTTAAGATAAACCCTTTATAAGTCGGATTTTCCTGTGTGATGAATTTTGAACTTTTTGCGCGGTACCTCGCGGACTTAAACGGCTGTGGGGCCTAAACGGTAATGTTCCCGATAATGCGAACAAAACAGCCCTTTTCTACGTAAATGTAGCTTTCTTTTTTATTAAAACTATTTTTTTTAAAAGAAACTCCTTCCGAGATAAACGAGCTCAAACTTAAAAAAACAAACGAAAAAAAAAAGTGAATTATTCGAGAAATAAATTTTTTTCTACTTCTAAAAATTTTTTTAAATTTTTTTTGGCAACACCGTTTGAAAGCTTAATCCTTTAGGATTAAATAGAGGTATTACTCATGGCGCTAGGTATTATACAGGGTGAGCTGTGTTAATAAATATGAACCTCTTTTTGAGCCTTTTTTTGACCGATTTTTTCTATTTTTCTTAATAACTGTTTATTGGCGGCACCTAGAGACTTCAAACTTTCAGCGTTTTAAGAACTTTTTAAATCCTATTTTTCGACATACTCTACAACCTTCTACGTAGAGTAGTTTTTGCTCTACACCTTTTTTTAACTTTGACGCTTTATGCCGGCATACCTATGACACCTACGAAAACCATTTTTTTTCTGAAACCACCTACACGAGACACTATCTGGCTATAATCCACTAAAAACCGTTTTTCTTCAAATGTTTCCGTTTTTCCGCAGCGCGCTGTTATTTAGGAAAAACCCCAAAAAATAAGCCGTTCCAATCAACCAGTCATACCCTGGAGACACAGGGAGCCAGCTCATGGTACAATATAGTTGGCGGTCCAGCACCCAATTGACCCAATGTAAAAGCATACGGACGATGTCACCACAGAATAAACGATCTCACAGAAGCGAAGGCTTAGCCCTTTTTACCGAACCGGTTTTTTGTTCAGGCTCCTCCCATTTACCCCCATGCTAACGGGTACAACTGTCGTCGCCCACGTGGGATATCGGGTCATAATTAGTGTATTAGTACGAGCATTAGTGTGTATATTTGCGATATTTTGTAATTTGCTGTTTTTTATTTTATTTTTGTTAAGTAGGTATTACACATTACCTTGTTTTGGAGTTTAACTCTGTGCTCTGTGACTTTGTTTTTTATTTCATTTGTGTTGTGCTAAAAACTTTAAAAAAAACACTAAAATGCCAACTTTTTGTGCGTATAGGGGTTGTTTTGCCAAAAGCGTCGCTGGAAAAAGTTTATTTTCATTTCCTACGGATATTAGAAGGTGAGCAATAACAATAATAAAAGAAAGTAGGTATAGAAAAGTTACATTATTATGTATTATTCATTATTATTATGGTTGTTTAAAAGCTTTGAAAAGTTCAGAATATTCCCTAATTAATTTGTCGTGCCATGCAAATAAATACAGAATAAACATTATTTAATTTAATAAACATATATGTATATACCTAAACCATATGTATCTATGTATGTGTACATACGTGCAGGTACATAACATTGTACATAGATAAAAATATTAAGGTTGATTTAGGTATACAGTATTTTTATGTGATAAAGAATAATGACTTTAATTTTCAATTATCTGTCTTTTTATGGACTGGTTTACCCATGCAAGTGCATAATATAATATGACCTACTTAGTAGAGTTACTTTTTTAGTATTATAGCAATAACAAATAACAACATTTTTAAATTCATTACGTAAAAAGTGCTTAAGCCAATCTCTCTAAGGTCTCCACTTTCCAAAAAAATTCGAAAATGTAATTATTCTTAAAATATCCTTAATTATTATTCTTATTACAAAAATGTTAGACATAATATAATAACTAAACTGTTGAGGGTAAGTAGGTACTATAAAAGATTTAAAAAAATATAAATTATTTACTCTTTCTATCTCATAATTAAATAACACAATGTATAATTTTTCAATAATTTTTTTAATATGTACACGCATTATATTATCATGTAAATACATATGAACATATAATGTAGATATTCAAAACTTATTTCATTTTTAGGGCTAAAATTTGGTTGGAAAGTTGCAATAGGATGGATTTATTGCCGAAGATTGCAGATCTATATAAAAATTATAAGATATGCGAGCAGCATTTTGAAAAAAAATATATCAACCAAGGCAATGAAAGAAAATGTTTGTTGAACAATGCGGTCCCTACACTATTTCCGACTCTTAAAAGAAAAGTTGTGGAAGAAGAGGATGATAGTAAAACTAATATTTCACATCAATTTTTAAAGAAGATTGTGATTTTGTCAGGTTGGTATAGCTATAATTTAATAATTTTTACTTCATGATGTTGTAACGCAGGGTAGCAAAAATATCATTTTTTTTTTTAAAAGTACTTTTACCTACGATTAAATCATATTTATTTACTACGTTACTGTGTGATTGTAGTGATTAATTATTATTTTGTTGTATTTTTTTTCTGCTTAAATTGTTAATTTTAATATTGTTAATTTCCTTTGCATGTATAATTACCAATTTTTTTTTGGAGTTTGTAAGAATATAATAATTTAAGAATAATTAAATAAATAAATAAATAAATATATTTATTTTTTAACAAATGTAACAATTCCTCCTTTCAAGCCTCCTTCCAATTTGACCTTACCTCAGATGACCTTACAGCAACCTTTATTGGAGCCTTCTTTTGATGTGGCCACTGGTAAGTATTCTAAAGTTTTTTTTTAGATTTAGGTACAACTTTTTCAAGTCATTATAAAGCATATACAGTGAATTCATCTTATAACGCAATATTAGGCATTTGACTCCAATACGAAAGTTGCGTTCATTTTAAAATGGAACATAGGAAATATCAAATAAGAAATTTAATAATTTTGATTTTTTTAAATAAAAGGTTTATTTAAAATTTATTTTCCTTCGTATTTTCCATAATATTTATACATTAAAATTCCTATGTTCCATTTAAAAATGAACGCAAGTTTTGTATTGAACACAAATGCCTATGTTGCGTCATAAGATGAATTTACTGTATATCTAACTCTCAACAAAAACAAAACTGCTCTTATTTTCTAAGCTTAGGTAATTAAATTTTATCTATTAACAGATATAAATATGGCTTCTTCGTCTTTGATTGCACCTATGATGATGACCTCGCAGCCTTCCTTAAAGCCTTCTTGTGTGACTAGTGGTTAGTAAAATTGCATTAAGCTTTTTTTTATGTTATCAAAGAGTTGATTAGATTTTTTTTCTAGATCCAAATACCTCAAAGGACCGTTTTAAAAATTCCCCTCCTTCTGAGGAAAAAACGCTGAAAAACCTAATTTCGCCTACCAGCTGCACCCAAACAGAGGAAGCGTTAAGCAGAAACACTCCCCGGAAAAAGAAGCTAAGACTTAAAATCAACCATATACGGAGGAAGAATAGAAAACTTAGTTTTAAAAAAGAAGCATCAACAACCAAAAACTGGAGCCTTGAAGACTTTAATAATATGTGCGATCATTTTCTTAGCAGGACCGTGTCTCAAATTGTCAAAACACATGCTGCTTTGAAGGATAAGAAACCATTGGCAAGAAGGTACACTCCAGAATTAAAAGAATTTGCGTTAAGGTTGTATTTTTTGAGTCCTTCAGGATACAGATTTCTGAGCAAAATTTTTACTCTACCAACAAAAAGGTCTTTACAAAAAATGACTAAAACAATATCTTGCAATCCTGGCCTAAATAATGATTCAATTTATAAATCTTTGAAAATTAAAGTAAACACAATGCTACAACAAGACCGACTTTGTATAATATGCATAGACGAGATGTCAATTAAATCCCAGCTTTGTTTTGACACAGGATATGACAAAATTATTGGATTTGAAGATCTAGGATTTGAAGGAACGGAAGGTGTTATATGCGAAAACGTCTTGGTAATTATGGCTCGAGGTAGTTCGTCAAGTGAAAAGGTGGGTAAATTAGTCATTCACCAAAAAACATAAACAAGCAGCCTCTTCAGTACATTTTCGAATTCTCTTTTTTTTTCCAACTTCGGATTTTCCATAAAACTTTTCCAACTTTCTCTTTTTTTTTAATAAATCTTCCTCGATAATATTATTTTTGGCCTTGCTATAATTATTTAAAAGGATATTTAAAAAGGTGTTAATACATTTTTTATTAAGTCTTGATAAGTTGTTACCACAGTCACAATTGTATTTATCCATTTCAAAATTTGCTACCGCAAGTGTTATAAAAATGATTTTGTAGGAAAATTCAGTGAAATTTAAAAATGTCTTTTAGTATTTTTTAGAATTAATAGCTTAAAACAAAGTGTACATGGTTATAATTATATTATTAAAATAATCTTTGGCATACTTAAGTCATATCTTAAATCATTATCAGATATGCTTATTTCGTTATACAACAACGAATCATTAAATGTATTAATAATAGTATTAGTAGTGGTACTGTTAAGACTTGAGCTTTAAGTGTTGAAGTATCGGTTGTATTTAAAAATTCTTTCAAAACGAATTTTCCATTTGGGCCCCAAAACGCTCACTGTGCAGTATTATTGCAATAGTAATATTGCAATAATATATATAATAATAATATTAATAGTAATATTGCAAAGAGAGGCGCGAATGGCGCGATACGCGATTCCCGCCGGCCACTAGTGTGACGCAATCATTGTGGAGGGGATACAGTCTCCGACCCGATAGACTGTCGATGGTCCCGGCCAGATGACGTACCCGCGGGGTTTTCGGTATTGTGGCGGCAAATTCAGCCCATTTGCGTTACGAGTTAGAGTAGGAAAGCGAGAGTTTGAGAGAAGGATGGAGGATGTCTGGCAACAATTATAAACGCGTCGTGTTCGTCTCGTGATGTCATGAGTTATTTTATTAATGAATTATTAAGCACAGCATAAAGAAACCAGCAGTCGCACTCCGCTCGAAAATGTAAGCGAACTAATAGCATCCTTAGCCATGCCGCAGCCATGTTCTCCGGATGCCGAGCTCACTGTTTATCGAACTGTGTTCATAGGTGTATCGCCTAGTTCAGCGCCGTACTTAGTGACTATTTTGATAGCGTTTTTACAAAATTTTCTATATCGTCGTTGTTAGATGTAGAAATGCGATTTTTATTTTTGTTTAAATATTTTGTTAATGTATGCACTTTATTAATATTAAAAAATAAATATTTGTACTATGTAGGTATTTTTATTTTACAAGATAAAATATCTAAAAAAAATTTTAAGTCCGGCTCTAGCTAAGGCAAAAGCCGCGTGGACCGTAGCGAGTGTCAGCAGCATCCCTACTATAAGCAAATATGCCGCGCCTGCGTTAGTACACATGCACCGAACTCGCTTATTCAAGCCAATGTATTTTTATTGAAGTGCGACTGCTGGTTTCTTTATGCTGTGTTATTAGTATTATGGCACAGATTACCTAAACCAGATGCGAATGTAAGCCTGGCGGCATGATCTGCGTTCCCCACTATTTTCGTCTGCTCAACGTCGGATCGAATAGTATGGGAGCACAATTATTTTAGTTTCACGCTTGCTTCGGTACCCGTGATGCTGAGAAGTGGCATAGTGCGAGCGCAAATATATTTTTTTAACTATGACGAGTTATAAGTGCATAAGTAGATGCTGTTCTTCTGTGAATACAGAAGTAACCTTTTTTGGTCTTCCAAGTGATCCTTTAAGGTAAACGTATTTAATTTGTTTAGTTTTAAAATAATACGCACCGTTTGTTTAGACGTGAAGCTTGGTGTCATCGTCAGACTTTTGATTTAGTGGACTCCCACATAGCAAAATTATATACCTAGCATGTGCTTAGAATCGACTTTTACGTATAAGAATATTGGAAATATGTGCTGAGCATGTGCTAAGAATTATACTTATATGTACTGAGAAAATGCTCAGCATATACTTTTGGCCGCAAGTAGCATGTGCTATGCACTAGGATTAGGAATGTTCTAGAAATATACTGGGAATACTTGGCTATGTATGCATAGCACATTCTTGGAACATACTTGCTACAAAAATCAGCTACATAAAATATGCTTATAAAATTTATTGAATAAAAATCACATAATGCATCATATTTTATACATTATGGTCCTCTTGTGTATTCCGTTTGTCAGCCAATCTAAAAAATAGAAATATTATAAAGTAAGTATTTTTATATCTTTATGTAAAGGGTGAGTCATTATAAATGTTACACCCTTTATTTTTTTAAATTTTAACATTTAGAAGAAACTTTTTAATAGAAAAGTTGGAGAATATGTTTTGTTTTTTCAGAATTTACTTAACATCGGTTACATATCTATATTGAAACCAAACCAAAAATTATGATAAAAGCCTAATAACTAATCTAAAATAAATAAAACCATATGCACTTACTTTTCACTTCTCTTGTTTTTGTTTTGCAATCTTTCCTTTGCCTTGACCAGCCATCTTTTTATTTCACTGATTATTTCATCATCACACGCATTTGAGGTTCTTTTATTACATCTCACTGCATCTAAAAAGAAAAAGTTCCATTAATAGTTATTTCAAATCTGTGATTTTTCCTAATGATGTATAGTGTTTTGGACTATGGAGATATAAAAAAATATATTTAAAAAAACAAATTTTTCTATGAACCACAGCTGGGTTTACAAAAATGTATTGTTGTTAAACAATAAAGACGTCAATATTTTTTTTAGATATCTAAAAAAATCTTGACATCCTTAACAAACTTAACATAGATTTTAAAAAATCAACAATATAAAGGAGCTTTTAGCTGGCCGTTTTGGATAATAAAATTCTTGGATTCAATTTATAACCATATGGTTCTACAGTTATAAAAAAAAGGAATTACACAAACCACTATACATACTTACCAATTATAACTCTGGATAGGGTCAGAGAGTGTCATCTGAAGTCAGCAAAAGTTCTGTTTCAGTTTTTTTGGTCACTATGCGTCTAAGTGAACGTTTACTTTTTGGTTGTTTTTTTGTTGACATTTTACCTGATACCTCTTCAAACTTAACTTAAACACAATAACTAAAACTAATTAGAAAAATTAAAACCTATCAAACTAGGTATAAATTGAAATATTACAAACTAAAAAAGCTGTGTACCTACCTACACTAATACCTAGATCCTTAGCACACACAAGACTGTCTTCTTTTTTGAAATTTCAATAAAACTCAGAGTCTTCTGAAGAATACCCCTGCTTAATGTTTCTTTGGAATTTAATGCTCCTAAATCTAACCCTCAATCCTCATTTATGTACATTGCTACAGTAAACCCTCACGGTATACACTATTTTTATACACGATTTTGACTACGGAACTACAGGCCTCGTATTCTCGTATACGATAATAAAAGTTCCTCGAACAAAAGAACAGAGAACGAAACGGAAAATAAAAAATAAACACCGATATTCGTTCGATCGTTTGTCTATGACACCGATGGCGTCAAAAATGTCAAAAATACCGGCTGGCCGCATTACCGGCTGAGGCAGTAGCACCAGGTGGCGCTGTTGTCATGTTGTTTTGTATAATATATCCCGGTATATCATAAGCATATGCTACGCACATCGTCTGAAGTATATCCTATAAAGTATTTTATAAGAATATGGCGAAATAATCTTAGCATATGTTATGAATAAATGCACGGGAACATACGTCTAAGAATATAGATGGTACATAACTATATCTTAGTAGAACATGCTAAGAATATGAAAATAAGAATATACGTTCAATCACATTCTGGGTATATGCTATAGATATGAATATGCTTCTTATTGCTATGTGGGCTGTATTAGGTTTTTGAGATAGATTGAGATTTCATATGGTTCTTCGTTTTTTCAAGGAATGTTCGAACGCACATTAGTGATGCATAATGGCTTACCTTGCTTCGTTGAAGTCGGGCTTGGTAGCGCTACCAGTTCATCGTTCCTTCCATATCAGGCACTCACACTTTAGGTAAAGTTTAATTTAAGTCTTTATTATAAGTTTAATCTAATTCGTTAAATAATTACTGCAGGAAAATCACCGGCGGTCAATATGTATAAGGCTGTTAGCGGTTAGCTGTTTTACAAAACCTACTTGCAAGCATGTGTAGGTACTACTGCGTACTTCCTTCCAATTTTTGGCAATGCATTTGGCCTGCATTGCGCAGGGTCAGTAAGGTTACAAGCCCGCAAAACAATGTGCGTATTTTCGCGGAAAAAATGTATTTTAAATAAAATAGTTAATTATTAAAGAACCATCTTATGATTTCCCAATTTAAACATCCAGAAAAAATAATTAAAAAAAAATAAAAATATTCAATATTAATTAATCTTGGATTGATATCCAACACTTGGCTTCGTGCAGCTAAAAGAGAAGACCTGCTGCAAGAAGAAAACTTTAAAAATTACAGAATATGTAGAAAGCATTTTGCGGAAAAATATATCTCAACTGGAGGGAAAAAGTTATTTCCAAACGCTATACCTACATTTTTTTGTAATCATATTTGTGTACTTACATCGACGGAAATAAATGAAACTGAAATTAATGTTAATCTGGTTAATTAACAATAACAATAAAATATAACATTTTAATGTGTTTTTATTAATTTATGTTTTTTTTTATTGCTAATTTAAAAAAAGAGCTGATTGTATTATTAATCTTAATCAAACATATATTTTTATTTTTTAGTTTAACACGATTTAGTTACCTAATTCTTTCTTTACTGTCTCATTGGAAACTGGCTGAAGAAAGTTGTAATTTTGCTATGTTTAAGACTTAATTCTTGTGCTGTTATATGAAGCTTAAATTTAAATATTTTTCACTAGGGTTCAAAAATATATAAGAACCGTATTGTCAGCAATATTCCTAATTAGAAATATTCCTAATTAAAAGGGGCTTTTGGTTTGATGTTTATCAATTGCACTAAAAGTATAATAGAAATATTAATATAAAAAAAAATAATTAGTACAATGCAAAAAATAAAAACTCTTTAGAGTTACAGGTCGCTAACATATGTATATAATAAAAGCAAACAATAAGTCACATTTCTCTTCAGCAAAATGTCAAGTATTTGTTTTTATTCTGTTTGCCCCTCGGTTTACCCTGCCTTATCAAGTCTTGTAATATTTATTTTATTTTTTCACTTTCACACAAATAAAAATTTATTTTTAAAAGGACATTTTTTTTAAAATGTGCTTCAGAAAATAAATATTTTTAAAACTTTTCTAATAATATTTATTTTTTTCTTTGTTATTATCTAGATGTGGATAACCTTAAATCAAATAAAGATATGATTAACCAAACGACCAATTATAAATTTGTTCAAAGTGATTTTTCAAAGGCATATGTAAACACAGGTATTAGCATAGGCATTATCTAAATATTTATAAAAATAGTATTAGAGTTAATAATTTTTTTTAGATGACAGGCACTAAAGATACGCCCATCAATTACATTACAAGCATAGGAACACAAACTTCATCTGCATTGACTGCCAATAGCCCAAGAAAGCTGAAGTTGCGATACCAAGTCAGAGGTTTAAAAAGAAATATATTAAAACAAAAAGAGCAATTTGAGCAGGCTAAAGCGATTAAACCGAAACTCGATAGTTTTATTAAATTATGTGACAGCTTTTTAAATAAAACTCTATCTGAAATAATAAAAGTTCAAGCTAAATTACAGCATAAAGTAGGTAAAGCTAAACGATATCCAGATAGTTATAAACAGTTTGCTTTAGTTTTGTATTTCTTGGGGCCAAAAGCATATAGATTTCTCGCAAAAATATTAAATTTACCTACTAAACGTACTCTGGAAAAAACGACACAAAGTATTGTTTCAAAACCAGGATTAAACGAACAAACATTCAATTCTCTTGCTATTAAAGTTAAAACTATGTCTGAACTTGATAAGTATTGTACCATATGTATTGATAAAACATCTTTAATATCCTATCTTTATTTTAATTTAGCAAAAGATGAAATTGTAGGCTGGGAGATAAATTACTGGGATAAATAAAATGAATATAAATATTAATAAATATATATTTGAAATATACTGAGGGTATTGATATTATGGAACATTTATGAGGATAATAATAGTATATAAATAAAATTATACGGGGGGGTTTTAAGGTTGAGGGAATAAATAAGGAAAATATTATTTATAATTATAGTAATCGTATTATACAGGATGTTTTAAGGTTTAAGGACATTTACAAGAAGGATAATATTTATATTAATAGTTTACCAATATAGAAAAAAAAAAACATTGATGCGGTTTCAAAAAAAGGTGTATTTTTTTTATTTTTTTACTATGTTACTGATATCACGGCTTTTATAGCTTCTATTCAATAAGTTGATAAATTTTTTTATTCGTTTTTTTTTCTTTAAATTTGTTTAAATTTTATTAAAATTGCCTTTTAAAATAAAAATACAAAAAAAAAACAAGAAACAAACCCCTTTTTCATATCCTAATATACATTGCTTTTTATATGGAACCTGATTTTTCTCTTTAGATTGTGGCACTCGTATGAATCGTGGAAAAATTTGTCATGAAGCTTTTTTACTAGTTTTTGAATGGTCTTTAACCAGAAATTTTGAATTCGGAGCATATTTTGAAAAAATGGTCATTTTGGTCCCGGATTTTGTTCGAAAATCGAAAAATGCAAAGAAATTGGTTTTCCGTTCGTTTTAGAGTCAAATCGGTAATAATCTTTTTTAAAGGTACTCTGAAGTAGTACAGGATAGAAAAATAAAAAATTTAAATTTTTCCATAGGGCTCATGATAATTCAATATTTATGTTTTATAGTTTTTTTCAATTTTCTCCGATTCTATGATAGTTAGAACCGATTCGTTTTGACGTACGGATACCTCGAAATATTCCTAAGAACTTTTGTTAGAAGCAAAAAGTTCTCAGACTTACAGTTAATTTAAAAAAAAATAAAATTTATATCGTATAAATCGTGGAAAATTTTGTCATAAGGCTTTTTTACTAATTTTCGAATGGTCTTTAACCAGAAAAAAGAAATTTTGAATTCGGAGCAGATTTTGAAAAAATGGTCATTTTGACCCCGGATTTTGTTCGAAAATCGAAAAATGCAAAGAAATAGGGTTTCCGTTCGTTTTAGAGTCAAATCGGTAATAACCTTTTTTAAAGGTACTCTGAAGTAGTACAGGATTGAAAAATAAAAAATTTAAATTTTTCCATAGGGCTCTTGATAATTCCATATTTATGTTTAATAGTTTTTTCCAATTTTAATAATAATAATGTTTCTTTATTTAGCATCATGCTACAAAAAATTACAAAGAAAGAAAATTTTTAGAATATAACTAAAAATAAAAAGGAAAATTTAAATGGCATATAGTAAACTAACAAATAGGTATTATAGGTATAAGTATAAATTATACCAACAAATGACAACAGATAATTTAAAAAATATATATATAAAACTTAAAACTATCATAAATTTGAAACAATAAAATTTAAGACCTTAACTAAGATAACAAAAAAAAAATAAAAATATGTAAATATAAAAAATTTAAAAATATAAAACCTTAAACTATATTAAAAGAGTAAAGATAAAATAATAAAACACAAAGCAATACAACCAAAATAAAACATTTATACCTTATACCTATACAATATAATATAATTTAATTTCTTGGGATGGAATATATATATCTTTTTAATGTTTTTCTAAATGTGACTAGGCTTTCACTGTTCTTTAAATGTATTGGCAATTCGTTAAAATATTTGAGGCCTTTATGGAGAATGGTATTTGTCATTCTGTTTGAAGTATGTCTCCCCATTAGTACAAAATCCCCTCGCTGTCTGGTAGCATAGTTATGCAAATCACTAAATATTGTGATTTTTTCGCAAATATATTCTGGTAGCAATTTATTTTTTAATTTAAAAACAAACATACATGTATTAAACAATATTTTTTGTTTTACTGCCAAAATATTTAGGACATTTAGCATATTATCCACCGGTGTATATCTATTACATTTTAGTATGACCCTCATGGCTCTGTTTTGTATGATTTGAAGTCTATTGATCCTGTAATCCGGAACACCAAACAGGAGTGCAGAACAAAAATCTAAATGCGGCACAATAATACTATTATAGATTAATAATTTTGTTTGTATAGATAGGTTTTTGCCAATTCTCGATAAAAAATTTATTTTTTTTGACATTTTGCGTGTTATGCTGTCTATATGCGAATAAAAATTCAAATGTGGATCCAAAATAACACCCAGATATTCAATTTCTCTTTGGTAGGAAATTGTTTCATTATTAATTTTGATATTTATTGTATTTAAATTAAACTTCATTTAATCTAATTTTATTTCCAAATAAACAAAATTTTGTTTTAGCCGCATTAATGCTCAAGTTATTATCACACAACCATCTATATATATTATTTAAATCAAAATTTAGATCGTCTTGCATTTTATTTACATCTTTGCCCACAACATACAGCATAGTGTCATCCGCAAATAATACTGAATTACTTCTACTCATTACCTTAACAATATCATTTATATACATAAGGAACAAAATTGGGCCCAACACAGTGCCTTGAGGAACACCATGAACAATTTCTTTTGCAAGAGACAAATTATTTTTAAACTTGACCACTTGCTTTCTGTTATGTAAATACGACTTAAACCAATTTAGAACCGTACCTCTTATACCCATTTTTTCCATTTTAAGAAGTAAAATATTTCGATTTACTGTCTCAAAGGCTCTTCTAAAATCCAAGAAAATTGCTAAAACAAAATTTCCCTCATCTATTTCTCTATTAAAATTATCACAGATGTTAACTATCACAGATTCGCAAAAATGTTGAGGTCGAAACCCTGACTGATTTTTTGTTAAAATTTTATTATTATCGCAGTAAGTTTGTAGTTGGGTTTTTACAGTTAGCTCTAGAAGTTTTTCGTAAACTGGTACAGTATTTATAGGCCTAAATTCACTTGCCTGCTTTGTGTTTGAAACCTTAGGAACCGGTAAGATAGTAGAGACCTTCCAATTTTCTGGGAATTCACCATTTTGAAGCGATGTATTAATTATGTCTAACACACGGTTGCCCACAACATTAAATACATCTACAAGAACCTTTTTTGAGATACCACTTTCCCCTCCTTTAACATTTTTCATATTTTTTAATAGACACCTAGTTTCACTCATAGTGGTATTTTCAAATTTATCCCATATAGTATACGTTGATATATTATCAACTGTATTTTCTAAAACTGAAAATTTGGGTAAAATATCTACAATTTGATCTACGCTATTAATAAAGTATTTATTAAATTTATCTGCTATGTCCAACTCCTCAGTAAATGTCTGGCCCTCAAATACAACCTCATTTGGTAATACGGAATTTTTACCCGGTAGAAGGCTTTTAAGATTTTTCCAAAGCTCTACAGAATTATTTTTATTTTCATCTATAGCTTCGCGAAAATATTTATCTTTTTCTATTTTTATTTTATTCACTATTTGATTTCTTATCCTTTTATAACTATCCCATAAGTATGTAGTGCCCTCCTGAATTGCCCTTACATATAACTTGTCCCTATTTTCCATTAGCTGTAAGATATCACAAGTTATCCATTTTTTATTTTTATATTTTTGGCTAACACATATTTTTAACTTGGGACACATTACATTTAATATATTTTCTATATCTAAAACAAAAGAATTTGCCAAGTTATTTACATCTGCTATATTATTGTTCCATGACCTGTCAGACAAGCAGTTTTGTAAAGTTTCTGTATGATAATGTTTCATGGACCGATGGTAGAATGTAATTTTTTCTTTTTCGTCGTTTGTGTTTGGAAGGCATACAGACACAATAGAGTGATCACTAATTTTTGGTGTGTGATGAACCTGAACCAATAAATTTTTATCATTTGATATAATAAAGTCAATCAAGGTGCTACTGTTGTTTGTTATTCTTGTAGGAGTGTTGACTAGTTGAGTGAATCCAGACCTATATATACTATTTAATATTTTTTCACCATAAAAGGAGTATTTTGTTAAATCAAAATTAAAGTCACCAGCTATAATATTTATGCCCTCAATGCTACTTACTTGGTCCAAATAGTTTGAAAAATATTCGATAAACCTCGCATCTCTATTGTTAGGGGGGTGATACAAAACACTACAAAGATACTTGGATCCATTAAGAAATATTTCTATACTAACATTCCATACATACTCTTCCACACATTCTAATGTTACTCGCTTATATTTAATATCTTTCCTTATCAAAATCATTACACCGCCTGTTCTTCTATTAGTTGTGGTACATTGTTCTAAGAAATAGCCATCCACTTCCAGTTCACACATTTCTTCCTCAGAAGATACATGAGTTTCAGATAATAGCAAGATCCTTGGTTTCCAACAATTTATTAATAAAACTATATTATCCTTGTTATTAAGATACCCCTGACAATTCAAATAAACCACATTTGAATTTTTATCAATATCTCTATCTAATTGCTACTTTAAACATTTACCCCTTTGAAGATTTTCGAGCCTTTGATATGTCGCACACTTCTTAACATCCCAAACCACATGATCAACCTCAACTTTCAAACCATATTTTTGATTAGCGGTAATACAATTAATACACTTAGGCTTACCTTCCAAACAATCTTTACCATCATGGTTACCAGTACATTTTGGACAAACTATGCTACCAGTGCAATCCTTCATAACATGACCATATTTGCAACATTTAAAGCATCGTATAATACCATAATCATTATAAACCCAGCAACGGTTCCATCCTATATTAATTTTTTGCCTATCTATTAAGAAATTATAACTATCAATATCTACCTCAAATATAATATTACATTTTTTATTTATAGGTTTAGTTTTACGAACAATTTTTATATTAAAGTTTTTGCATGCAGATTTGAGTTAATTTTGCCTAATTACCTTATTAATAATTTCTTCATCACTGCTATTTAATTCACTCTCATCCACCCCGACTACTTTTATTCTGTTTTCCTTTATAGTTGGTTTAACAACAGTATAATTTTCTCCCAGTTTCCTCTGAATAGTTGACTGCACCCTGGTTATTTCCTTTTCTTCTCCACAATCAAGAATCACACCTCCATTTTTTGTATTCCTTCCCGTTGAGATCCCAATACCTATGTCAGCAGGATCAACTTTATTTCTTAAATCCTCTTTAATCTTTTTTGCATCTTTGGTTTCACCCTTTTGTTGTACTACAAGAATGTTACTATTTTTTTTAAGAACATTTGAATAGGTTTTAGACTCCAAAGTTGAAGGTGTTGAAGTCTGACGATTTTTTAAACCAGCTATTTCTTTCCTTAACTCTTCATTCTCCTTCAATAGCATATCCATTTTTTCAGTCAACAAATTAGTTTTATCAACCAACAGCCCTAGAGTTTGACTCATAGTTTCAATAGTGTTTTGATCAATAAAAGCCTCCTCTACTCTGCTTCGTTTTCTCGATCGTTCATTTCGATTTATGGTATCGATATCATTATTTACAGGAGTACAATTTTTACATTTCCATGAAGCCTTTTTCATGTGAAAGCCCCTCATGTCAATACTTTCACACTTCCCGTGAAAAAAATTTTTGCAACTCGTACATTGCACGGCAGATTTTAAATCATCAAAAGGTACTTCACATATAACGCAACTGTTAGGGTCAAAACCCTGTTCATCAAAGACACTTGCCATCCTTTAAACTTTCAATTTTGCCTCGATCCGGACCTGTACTGTATATGAAGCATCGCTTTCTTATCAGCACACGCACAATACGCACAATGTATCGTCTCGCTAAATCACCTTATCAGAGACTCGGCAAGCCGTTGAATTTAAAAGTAAACAACGATTGTTTTGGCTTTTTTACTATTTTAGGATAATAATTATGAAATGGATTTATCACTTACACTTTAAAAACACATAATACAACTGATTTTTAAAATTTTTAACTATATTTAAACACTTTATACTTGAAAAATCAGCGAAAATCTGCGGAACGATATAAACACGACCGTTTTACTCAGTCGCCAGGTCAGTTTTCTCCGATTCTATAATAGCTAAAACCGATGCGTTTTGACAGGCGAATACCCCTTAATATACCGAAGAACTTTTATTTAATACAAAAAGTTGTCAGAGTTATAGTTTATTTATAAAAAAATAAAAACCATTTTTTTGAAATTTTTCGTGGATTTCCCTTTCGATTTTTGACCAAAAAAAAAATTTTTTTGGTTTTTTTTAGTGAAAATTGCCAGTCTAGGGCTAACTTTAAAATTTGTTAATAATCATTAAAAAAAAATTGTACCGTGGGAAAAAACCAGTTTTCTTTTATTTTTCCCACATTTTTACTAATATCTCGGCTTCTATAGCTTCGATTCAATTTGTTAATAGTTTCTTTTATTACTAACTCTTTTCCTGTTAATTCTTTTCATATTTTATTACAATTGCTTTTCAAAATAAAAAAAATCGACATATAAACCCAATACCCTAATAAATGGGATCCTATTTTCCCTTTATCTTGTGGCACGTATAAATCGTGGAAAATTTACTTATTAAACTTTTCTACTAAGTTTTGAATGGCCTTTAAGGAAAAAAAGGAGGTTTGAATTTGAAGCATAATTTGAAAACGCAAATGAAATTATTTTGAATTCAGCGATTATCTGCATACTTTGGTGAATACGCCATAACTTTCATCAGTACGACAGTGAATTAATTGATGAGTTGATTCAGCATATCCACCCTAGATGTCGCTAAAGAGTAGTGAGTTACGCTTGATGAGATGGCTAAATATGAGTGAAAGGAGGTTACTACATAGTCTTGTTCTCTTTAATAAAATTGTCTTTAAAAAATGTCCTAATTACCTTTATGAGAAAATTAAGTTTAGATATGACGCTCATGTTTTGGATTTAAGAAATAAACATTTTATTACACCTCCTCTTCATAAAACTGTTTTATTTGAGACGAGCTTTAGTTACTGTATTCATCTGCAATATAATAAAATTCCTCCTGAGTTAAAATATATTTCACCTTCTATATTTAAGCGAAAAAAAAGCAGTTATATTACTGATCTCTGTTAGCCTAGAGTGTTGTAAAATATATATTCTTTAACTTATTGTAAATTTCATAAGTCTGTGTGGTTATCAAACGTTGTAATGTTAATTGGTTGTGCATATAGGCAGTTAGAACTTAATATTTTGTAACTATGCAATTATTTAAGATACATTTTGAAATTCTTTGTAATATCTAACCTCAAGCTGATTTGTATGGTTAAGCTAGGAAGTAAGCTTCATTTTGCCATTTAGAATTTACCAATTGTAAATTTTAATAAAGACATTATTATTATTATTATTAAAAAGTTAAAAAACAAAATTATTCTGATTGTGTAGGTGTAGGATCATGAGTATTAAATGAGGATATTCAGGATTTTTGTTTTTTTAAAGGCATTTTAGATTGTCAAATATTTTTCTGTTTTTTAGAATAACCAACACTTAAAGATTGTTGTTGTGGTTTTGAAGTTGGCTTTTTGATTTTATACTTTAAATATTTATAAACCATCCAAAACTTTTTCTCTAAATTGACTAAATGACCATGGCTATCCATCCATAAATGTGTATAACTTAAGGTGGATTAAGTCGATTTGGGAAATACAGTTTTTGAGAAGTATATGTCAATCTGTTTTCGTTAAATTGAACAAATAGGTATTGTGTTTATACTCCATGTGAATATCATTTCTACTAAAGAACCAGAAAAGTGTTGGAGTAAACATTTTTAGTCGGACTTACATGACAGACAAGATTTTTGTAAGGATGGATTCAGTGGCAATTAAAAAAATGTATGATTTCTGTGACTGTCTGGGCAATTCCTCATATATAAACTAGTGAATAAAGAATATTTGTATGAATATCTTAATCTAGATGAAGACAAGGAAAAGGAAATACTTCATATTTTCCCAGTGAAGGTTCAAGAATTAAAACTGAATTGTAAAAAAAAAAGTTAAATTGAGAACAGTGACATAGATATGTCCAAAATAGGATTAAATCTATAATTATATCCTGGAAAATGATAATACATCCAAGATACACCTAAACATTATTAGAAAACACTTAGGTATGTCATAATTGAAATCTACCTGCCTCCTGTTCTATGTAATTGCACGATGATTCGATGTTGGCACGTTTGTAAAATAATGTATCAACCCAGAACTCAAAAAAACTACAAAAAGCTATAAAATTACTTAAAAACTTTAAATTGGAAGAAAATCATGAGGCTTGGCTTGTTTTCCACCCAAAGAAAACTTAAAAAAGACAATCGTCAAATACGACAGTTAAAATGTCACTATTGTCATATTTGATGTACGTCAAAAATTAGACAATCAATCAATCGGCCATCTTGGGTGGCAGACTATTCCGCCCTGCCACATTCAACCTTCATACTGGTGTTGCCGGTGGCGTTTATGCTTGTGAGCAGGGTTGGGTAATACGCGGCAAAAATAAATTTACTACATTGTTACATTTACGACGTCGCAAATGTAGTAAATTGAAATTTGTCGCAAATTAAAAATGTCGCAAAATCTGCTTCTAAATTTAAGGTTATGAAACTAGTTGTTTACATCGTTTAAATTCATTTTTAACGGTTTTTAGAGCTAAGCTGTTTGTTTTTCGTTCGATTTTTCGTGATAATTTAATTCCCTAGTGTTGTAATTGTACCCCTGTTGGTACCACAGTTGATACCATGATGAATACCGATACCGCAAACTCTGAAAAGGGCAGAAAGCCCCACAATACAAGGAACTCGGATTTGAATCATTACATTTGGACAATGGAAGAATGGGAGCTAAGTGTGACACATGCAACCATATTCTAAAAAATACAGCAATATCTCGCCTTCGTACACATAGGTAAGTAAAACTCTTTTACTATAAATATAGTGCCTATCTTTATATTAAAATTTGGGATTTTTTTGCCTACGCTATAACATAATAGAATAGTTTAAAACCTCTTTTCTAAATAAGTCATTATTGTGTTATTACTGTTATTTACAGAAAAAGATGTTTTCGCAAGAGCAGTAGTATTGATTCTAAAGAAGGTGAAGCCATATCATTATCGTCAGATGATAGTGTGAGGTCTGAAAATGTAATGACACCCATCGATAGGCCAGTTAGACGGGTTAGACCACTTAACAGGGAAATTAATTCTACTGCTGCGTCTACTGGAATAACTTCTGACGATGAAACTCAAGAAGTGCCCCAAGAAGTGGTTATGGAAGTTGAAGTAAACACAAGTGCCCCTCCTCCCCAATCTTCATATAGAGTTTTAGATATTGTAAGTACCTACATACTTTTCAATTGATAAAAATGTTATTATAATGTTATAATAACATTTTTTTTATAAAACTTTTTTTTTACTTGTATTTATGTATAGACCAGGATCGATATTTTTTGAAACCAAACAAAATTATAGTAGGATGAAACCCATTGTAAAACGAAGAGAATATTACAAATATTAAAAGAAAAATAAATTACGGGCGATCGGACGTCGGGAAGGGGTGGGGGTGAATTTTTGATTGAAAATTAGGCTGCTTTTTCGATATAAGTCAAAATAAAGTGAAACAAATGTACATTATTAATCAAGAAAATTACAGTGTATTGGGGACATAAAAAGGTAGATTCTCTCAAAATTTCGTGAAAAAAACACATTTTTTGTAAAAGATAAACATAAAAAACCAAAAACTTGGTTTTTTGCTTTTTTTACGTAAATTTTGAGGTTATGTGAAAAAAGTGTAAAAACAAAATTTGTAGACCTTATTATTATCTACAACTTTGCTATTTAACTTTTTTCTATCGCACTTGTAGTTTTGGCGGAAATTAAGTTAAATTGTTTCTAACCTCAAAAACTCACCCCTCTGCCCCTTCCCGACCTCAGATCGCCCGTAATTTATTTTCCTTTTAAATTTTACTATATTCTCTTCCTGTTCTAACATGTTTCATCCTACTATGTTTTTTTACATTTTTTGCTATTTTAAAAGGTATCAGCCCCGCCTAGTAACTTTTATTTTATTTATTAATTTTTAGAATTACCTAATAGATTTATTAATTTTTACAGGAAAACCTGGAGATAATTCCATCCCCTGTATCATCGCCACTACCGATATCATCATCAGAGGTTGATGAGTCGTTGGCCAATCAAAATCAGCTATTGGAACATGGATATGCCAAAGAGGAGCGCCAAGGTCGCAATTTTCCCATCAATTTCGCAGCTTCCATTTCCACTGCATCCTCATCATCATCATCATCGAGGACTGACATATCAAGATTGTCTAAGTTAATTAATGGAAATAAAAATAACAGCAGGCAAAAGAAGGAAAAAAAAAAACAAAAAACCTAAGTTCCTTTGTTGACAAAATGAATCAAAAAGAAAAAGAAGAGGCAAATATATCTTTGGCAAAATTTTTTTTTGGGTGTAATATTCCGTTCAGTGTTGTGGAAAGTGACCATTTCAAGAATTTTTTAAAACTTTTACGTCCGGCATACAATCCGCCTACAAGAAAGACCTTATCTTCTACCCTTTTGGATAAAGTCCATGAGCACGTGTTAATAAACAATAAAAACAGTTTAAAGAAATCAGCCACATTACTTATACATGGTTGGAAAAACTCATCAAATAATACAAACAATGTAGTAACAATGCTACAAACTCTTAATGGTTAAAGTGTGTTTCTTGAATCTTATGACTTTTCAACAGCCAAGGAAACGGGTGAAGCACTTGCAGAAGTCTGCAATAACGCTCTTGAAACGGCAAAATCAGCATACAACTGTGAAATTTACGCCGTAGTCTCTGATAATGCTTCGAATATGGTAAAAATGGGTCGCCTTATAAATTTATGGCATAGCACTTGCAGCAGTCATACAGGTAATCTCCTTGTTAAGGACATAGTAGATCATGACGTCATGAAAACTGTGACTCTGGTGTTAAAAGAATTTAAGCACACAACTTTAGAAAACATGATTTTACAGAGAGGGGGTTTAAAAATAGTCTTACCTGTTGAGACACGTTGGTGCTCTCATCGTGATTCTTGTGATTCCTTGCTGAAAAACTTACGGATCATGAAACAAGTCGCAGCAGTCGCAGCTGAAGAACATACTAAAATTAAAGCTGAAGTTACATGTTATCTTTACAATGAAGAATTTATAGAATCCGTAAAAGCAACAGTAGCTTTGCTAGATCCAATTTGCAAAATCATTAACACATGTCAAAATAAATCTACTTCCATTGCAGATTCCACAGAGGAGTGGTTAAAATTGAACAATCAAGTTAAGGAATCAGAAAGTTACAATGATAAGATTAAAAGATGTGTAAAGTCACGAACGAATATGGCTTTAAACATATATAGCTTGGCAGCAAACTATTTACACCCCAATTATAGAGGAAATTTGTTAAGCAAAGAACAGAAACAAATGGTTCAGGATTTCCTTATTAATAGTTTGGACTCCGAAGAGAGCTTGGACGGTCTTAATGCTTTTATCAGAAATGAGGGTATTTTTGACACCATAAAAAAGAAGGCACAAAACATTTCTGTTTCAACATTTTGGGGTTTAGTAGAAACAAAATATGAAGCTCTTTCAACTTTGGCACAAAAGTTACTAAGTATTCCAGCTTCATCAGCTTAGTTGGAGAGATTGTTTTCTAACTGGTCTTTTGTCCACTCAGATTTGAGGAATAGATTGACCAAAGAAAAATCAAGCAAGTTGGTTTCAGTTTATTATTCCCTTAAGCTTAAGGACAGCAATGTTTCAGATCAATATTAATATTAATACCTTATTATTATTATAATAAACGTGTCTTAGTTATATTATTATAAGTTGTCTATCCCGTCCAGAATTAAAACAATTTTTTTTTCTTAAAAAACTGTGTTTTATTGATTTTAAATCCTTGAGATTTTTTTTTTTTCACTTTCAATAGTTTCAATGTTTTCTTTCATTGAATTTGTTACATATTGTCGCAAATGTAGGTAATAAATTAAATTTTTTGAACGCGTCGTAATATACATTTGCGACAGTCGTAAATGCAGTAGCAAATGTACAATTTGCTACTTACCCAACCCTGACCAGTCGTCACAGGTCGGCGGAGAGGAATGCGTCCGTTCAGATGAGCGGAACCGAGGAAACCAATCCCAATTGAAATGCATGGTTGGATAAAATCGTCAAATTGCGGCGATCGACGGACTGTCCGCTTTCCGCGACCGAATGTTCGAGGAAACCAGGGGCCGTATTTTTGAAACCATGCGAGAATCTTCGAATGCGAACAAAGTCGAGCGGCAAAATTCGCACACGAACTAAAAAGTGCATCTTTGAACAGCATTCGAAATTTCATTCGCATACGAACATGAAATGTAGTGGCAACGTAGCAAAGTCGAGTGCTATTGAAGGCCATGTCAAACGGCATGAAGACGATAAAGATTTTTTAAACTAACCTGAAATTTAAGTTTAAAAGCATCAGGGAATTTTGAGGTTGTTTTCACGGCGTTTCTTGGGTTTTTTAAATTGACTTTTTTTTACGATGGATCCAAATGCACAAGCCTTGTGGATAAAGTTAGCGGGCAGATTGCACAGTCTCCCTGGAGCACATAAGGACTGGAAACAATGGCGTAAGGTACGAGTGTTCTCTACAAAATTATTGTTTGTTATTGCTTTTCAGTGGTTATAAGTACAGTTATTATATCTGTTAAAATTAGATTGATTTACCCTTTTCTAAATATGATTTTTAAATTATTTTAGACTTGGCAAGATTTGAAGTCAAAATCAAAGAAGAAAAAAACTGAAATTAGAAATCATCAAATGGGAACTAGAGGTGGACCAGCTGTGGCAGACCTTAATAGTGATGATGAAAAAATTTTAGAATTAATCGGACCGGTTCTAGTAGATGGTGATCGCAATGTAGAGGAATCCTCTTGCCACTTTACTGTCAGTAGTTTAAATGAAAGCACTTTTAATGTTGAGCCTATAACTTTTTCCCCTCAATCTAATCACCCTACTAGTGCCGGTAAATGTTTAACTGCAGATGATAAATACACCTCCATTGATCATTTAACTTCAAACACCTCTAATAGGAAAAAGACTTCACGGATCCAAAGATTAAATAAAACCATACAGGCAAATGATAAATTAATTGAACTAACAAAGGAACAAAACAACCTACTCAAAAGAGATGTGGAAGCTAAAGAATCAATAGCACAAAGTTTAAAGGCTCTAGTAGAATACTTTATACTTAAAGATAAATTGTCATCAATATTTAGTTTTTTTTAATGTATTATTCTTTTCAATTGAGACAGTTTTTTAATTTTTGATCCATATTGTTTTTTTTCTGTGAATCAAAAGGCTCTATTAGACTTGTTTTTACATACAGATAAATGAAATATTTCCATTATTACAAATATTTACTCGAAAAAATTTCCACTTACTCTCTTATTACCTATAATATAATGTACTGTGTTATTTTTGTGATATTTAGTATGATAAGTACCAAATAACATTAAGCAAGAGATATAATTATTATTTTTAAGTTTGTTTTGAGAAATAAAGAGAATGTGAGTTCCTATGTAGATTTTTAAGCTTTCAGACCATATATTTTTTGTTCTAGGATTTATTTTTTGTTTAATTGGCATTATTTTTTTTTGTTAATGTAGCTGATTATGTTTACCAAGAACTTGTTAGAATATATTGTGATGAGAGGATGAAATAAATATTCCATTAATGTTAATTTGTTTTTATTACCAATTTTTTGTTGTATAATTATACTGTTGTTTTAAATACACAACTTAGCCTTATACATAGTTTGAATAAATATAAATACACTAATACGTAACATTTTACCTACCTGTTTTTGCATTGGCCAAATTAAATTCTCATACATAATAATCAACTCTTATTCTTTATAAACGTATATAACTTTAAAAACATATTTATTGACCTGCAAATTTTTACAACAAAGTTCTTACAAATAGGATTTCAAGCATATTACAGTATATCAATTTAAAAATTTCTAAAATGGTTTCTAATTAATAGTTGCTGTAACCTTCTTCCTGCAATGAGTTCTTGGCCTTGGTTTCTAACTTGTATGATATCATTATCATTTATATAGATTCCATAGTCAATATCAATATAATTATCTTCCTCTTCATCACCAAATTCTACGGGAGGTATATTATGTATAATGCACATATTGTGCAGTACTGTGCAAGCATTAATTATTTTTGAGGCTGTGGTTGGATCATAATGAAGAACCCTGTGCTTTAAAAGACAACGAAATCTAAGCTTTAACACCCCATTACATCTTTCTATAATGGACCTTGCTTGTTTTTGTCGAATATTATAATTCTCTTCAGGAGATCCTGGCAATACATTTTGGATTGGGGTGAGCATCCATGGCCTTAGTGCATACCCTGAATCACCTTGAAACATTTGTTTTAATGTGAAATCAGTATATTTAATTATTAAAATAAAAATCTTACCTAAGAAAGAAAAAGAAGTATAGCCATTATTATACAGTTGTCTGATATATTGGTAGGCTGCACTATTGTTAAAGATATAGCTGTCATGACTGCTGCCAGGATATCGGGCACAGACATTTAGAATTTCTAAATCTGGATCACAGATCTGAAATAAAAATATAAAGTAGTTAAAATATGTTAGCAGACATAATGTAGGAATACTTTTGCAAACATATTGAGTTATATATCTAGCTAATTGAATACTGTTAATAATTTAGATATTTTATTATTTACCAACTGCACATTTAATGAATGGTAGCCCTTGCGGTTCACATATGCTTCCTCTGGGTACTGGTTCCTCTTCGGTGCAACTATTGCTATATGAGTGCAGTCAATGCTGCCAATTATTCCAGGGAAGTTATGTGTCATATAAAACCTTAAAAAAATATTGGATAATCCATTTTAAGAAAATTAATACAATGTTTTAAACTAAAAACAATGATTACAATTTATTAATATGGCAATAGCCTTGTTTTAATTAGTTCTTGCTGAGCAGACTCAGACGAGTTTGTGAATAAAAGAGTAAAATATATAACTTCTACTCTTATCAGGTTAGAATTATATACCTATAAAACAAAAGATACTTACTTGTTCCTTAAATCTGACAGTTCATCTCTATTTCGAGGTAAATGAATATACTTGTTAAATATATCAGGCATATTAAGAGCATCTATTACCTCATGAATCACATTTGACACGCTACTTTGTGAAACAGCATGATTCATATTTCTACCTACATCCAACTGGTAACTGCCACTTGCTAAGAATCGTAATGTTGTTAAAATCTATAAAAAAATAATTCTTGTATTAGGAGAGCATCTAGAAACTCCAAACACCATTTTAGAATATCAGCACCTCTTCAGAAAAACAGATTGTGCTACCTTTCTCAAACTTAAGGAAATAAATTCATTTTACTAGGAAACAAGAGGATCTCATTTCTACTTTCATAAATTTGAAATTTGTACCTTCATAAATTACATACATGTTATACAAAAATTTTTCAAAATACTTGAAAAATTGAGAAATTCATAATTATCTAAAAGCTTTATAAATTTAGCATTAAATCTGAAGGTATTATTTGATTGTTATACAAAAACAATATTTTGATTCCTACTTACTTTCCTTGGAATGCACAATGCTGATTTCCTAGATGGAGCTGTGAGGTGAGGCTCTAGTAAGTCTATTAATTCCATCGTAAGAGGCTTGCTTAATCTATATAATTTAATAAATTGAGCATCTGAATACATTTCAAATGGGTCAAGAAATGAACAATACATCCTATTCCTTCTATCTGCCAGAGTTTCAGCCTCTTCCAGTGCATCGACGACGTTTCTTTGCACAAGATAGTTTAATCTTGCCATTTGATTATAGTTTTTTTTTTCAATAAACAACAAAAAAACACTACGAAAATACTCAACGAACACACAAATTTAAAAAAAATACAAAGCTAAGGTTTAAAATCAAAACAAGACAAGTGGCAGAATCAAATTGAAAATCGCACACGAACTTTGAAATTCGAATGGTATATACCCATTCGAGACACCGCATGCGAAAAAATTCGCATACTATGCGGTCGAAAATACGAATATTGATTTTTCGTGCGAAATCGTCTAATTTCGTATGCGAATCAAATTCGAATGGTTTCAAAAATACGGCCCCAGGCCTTAAGGTAGGCCGTCGAGCTCCTCGCCGACTGGGAACTAGCAAAAAATGTAAAGGGGAATTCTGGTAAAAAATACCTATTATTTTACGAGTTTCGTCTAATTCGAACTGTAGGGGAAGACGGAGCACGATTTTATAATAACTTTATTTTATTGTTACTATTATATTTAATGTACCTACTTAGGAAAAATATGTAAATTGATAATACTATAAATTATTTGTTTTTATAGCCACCAAACTAAATAAATTTTACATTATCAAAGTTTACGTAATTCAAGAACTAAATGGTTAAATTTTTTTTGTTAATAACTAGGTACTTAGGTATCTTATTAAAGGTTGTTTTGGTACGACTGGTTTCATTGGGATTTATTTTTATATCAAAGTCAAAAGTTTGTGTGAAAAAATGCATATATTACTGTTACTAAACTTAACCACTAAAGTTAGACATAATTACTAAGTAATGACATGTTTGAATTTTAAATGATTGATTACTACACTTTTTGACGTTTTTGTTATTTTGTCGGACTAATAATAGCATTACCAAAGACATTATAAGTAATAAACGTAATGTTTCATTCATAACCAGCCCAAAAATGTGGAATTTTATTGTTTTAAAATTAGTAGTGAGAGAGAAAAGCATGGAGAAAGTGTTGTTAGTACCCCTTGGCGACAATGCATATTTTCAATTAATTTTTGTTTGGTTTGTTGCCAGTGGGGTAGAGCTTGCACTAGAGCAAATAATATTATAATAATCGACAAATTTGTAATTTTCATTTTCCCTCCCTTACAAATCGGGTTAGGATTGTGTACTGTACAAATAATTTTTTATATCTATACGTGTTGCTTTTGTCGCTCTTGTGCAATTTTAAATAGAGGCGCAAAATGTCATTACATAATTATTTAACCTTAATATTTTTCATGTGACGACGCTGGTGATAAAAATACAAAAGTCTTTTGCTGTTTAAACGTTAACAAATAAACTTACCGATGAAACGTTAAATTTGGACTTTAATGCTCTACTCTCTTTACTACACAAGAATGCACCATGATCGTTTATTTTGGCATTAATTTTCTCCAAAAAAGTACGAAAACAACAAAAAACTGATAAAACACACTCTAAACACAAAATAGGCCCTTAGTGCACGGCCAGACTGAATTGCGGGCGGGCGTGAAGCGGGCGATAAGCGAGCGAGCGATTTTTTCAAAAGCTAATGCACAGATGCAAATAGCCACACCGGCGCTTAGCGGGCGGGCGAAAATTGAGCGTGCAGCGTGCGATAAAAGAATAATTAAACTTGTTTGAAATTCTAGTGAGCGTGTTTGGATTTTTGGATAGTTTGTTGCTGTGTTTCTCGTAAAACAGATGTAAATAAAAAGAAATAAAATGTGTAGCAGTAATAAACATGAACAGAAGGAGCTCCTGATATCTGAAGTTTATACCAGAAGACCTTTGTGGCAAGACAGTCACCCTTTATATAAAAGTAAAAATGCTGTTGATAAATTATGGCAAGAAGTGGCCGAAGCATGTAATTTTAATGGTAAGGAAACGCTTTTTTTGAACACAGGTCTATATTATACTTATCAATATGAACGTATATAATTATTTAATTACACACACAATCACATAATTATTTAATACATAGTAGATGTATAATTAAGTTGGCAAGTGGAATAAGTAGTCAGCAAGTTTTTCTCGAATTTTAATTGCTCTTGAACTTCCTCGATTATTCCTTCTTCCATTAAAGGCAGGTTGATTATTTTCCTGATATTGCTCCGATATGTGACGATAGTGGAGATCACTGTCGCTATCTTTGTTTCTTACTAAATTATGCAGGATGCAAGCACACTTAATAAGTATGCAAGCTTTGTCAGGCAGTGTTTCTATGTCTTTATTTAAAAAACGCCATTTGGCACACAGTATTCCAAAAGCACACTCGATACATTTTCTAGCAGTGGAGAGGCATTTGTTAAAGTATTCTTTTTTGGGATTAAGTCCGCGTCTCGGATAAGCCCTTATTAAATATGATTTTAGAGGGTACGCTTCGTCACCTATTAAAAAATGTGGTAATTCTATATTTGTGTTCGGTAAATTAGTAGGACGAGGGACATTAAATAAATTACTTTCTAATTGAATATCGTCGATCCTGCAAATGTTCCACCGTCACTTTGTTTACCACGGCCTCCAACTTCAATGGTTAAAAATTTTTTGTCCGCATATGCTACAGCTTGTAGCACGACAGAGAAATAAGGTAGATAATTAAAATAATGAGATCCAGAATTTGGTGGGCATCTTATTTGACAGTGTTTTCCAATTTGGAAATTTCCATCGATTAAAGTAGTCAGCTATAACTTTCTTTAAACAGTTCTCAGTTGGAATTGGCATAAATTCTTCCACTAGTTCTTCCCAAATAATTTGGCAGGTTTCAAAAACTATGTTGCTTACTGTAGATTTTCCCATTCGAAAAGCAAATGCTAACAATCTGAACGATAAACCCGTTGCCAAATACATAAAAAAATCTATAAATAAGTATAAATATCACCAAAAGTTTTGTAAATATAAAAATCATAAATTAGCTATAATAGTGTCTAAATTATATTTTCTTTTTAGTTACGGATGCCAAAAACAAGTGGAAAAATTTAAAAGATCAGTTAAGAAAGGAGGTGAAAAAAATACCCATTCCCAGATCGGGAGCCAATGCACCACCTGTAAAACCAAAGTGGCAGTATTTTGAACAAATGTATTTTTTAAAAGATTTCGTTACTCCTTCCCCTACACAGGGGAATTTGTTTTCTTGCAATGAAGATTCAAATGAAATCGAAGAACTTCATTCCGTTGAAAATAATGAAAACAATGAAGCCAGCGATCTACATTCACAACCTTCTTCACCCTCATCAATGCCGCCACGAACACCATCTAGAAGCAGCTCAATTTCTCAAAGTACGTAAAAGGACCAAAAAAGACATCCAAGAAGAATTTTTAAGTTTAGAAACTAAAAAAATTGAAATGAGGCAAAACGAAGCGAAAGACAATGATAACGCCGATTTACAGTTCTTTAAAAGTCTATTGCCCCATATGGCTGATTTCACAGAATTTTAAAAACTGGAAATTAAGTCGGATATCATGTCATTAATTTTAAAGAAAAAGAAAAAAAAGCTGCCAGAGCAGCAGCAGCAGATTTTACAACTTCCGCTTTTGGAAACTGGTAACTTGGAAAACCAAGCAGGCTGCAGTAACGACCCAGGTTCATATTTAACGTATAATATTATATAATGTAGTTTTCGTTAAAAAATTTGATTAATTAGCCTGTTATAATAAAATTAAATAAAAACTTTTATTTCTATAACTAACATTTCATTATTATATATAAAAAGAATATATTCTTACCTTAATGTGACTACCAGTCTTTCTTCTGCTGATATAGGAGATCGATAATTTGTCGTAATTTTCGTAAGCCTCCTATTAACCTTTGAAGTTGACTCCTTACACTTCAGAGCCGTGGGTGTATAATTTTATAAATAAACAGTCATCAGTTCAGGTAAAGTTTTATTAACGAAAACTAATTAAAGGTAATCCTTAAAACTATGAGCGTCTCAACTGTAATTCTAACACTAACCTTACAAGTCCCAAGCCATTGTTTTATCTCACACTCACTTTCCTCCAGGCTCCCGGGTTTAACTTCCAAAGAAATAGATGTGCTAAGCCAATAAAGCCAATCTCGAACCAACGACGAGTTTATATTTTAATGACGGCGACGCCTTCTATATTTCCCCGAGTCTCAAACCAGTTCACAAGCAGGTGAACAACCAAAAACAGTCGGGCCCCTGACGCGAAACCTCTCGCGGTCAGCAGCTTTCTGCCTGTTCCCCTCCCAGCTCGTCGTCTCTCGGTCGTATCTGGTTCTCCTTCCCCGAACACTCGCAACATACGGCGCAACCATGTTGCCGCTGTATCCGATAATTAGGGGACATATGTTACACCTTACTTAATAAAAAATCATATGTACTTATGGACATTCTTAAGTATTCAAAGAATTTTTTCGGGTATTCTCTTAATTCGACGTATAGGTGGTGAAATTCTCCAATTTTTTTCTTCTTTTATTAATAGGATGTATTCCATATCTACGAGACTTCTCCAAAAATAATTTCCACTTCATATAGGGGTTACTGTCTATTAAAATATTTCTTTTTAGTTTTGATAAGGGCGCCATGTTTACTGGCGACAGAACACCACCAATCTGCGATTTTCTATTTTTAGTATGGCCAAAAAATCGCCTTGCAAAAAATTGCTCGCTCGCTTATCGCCCGTTTCACGCCCGCCCGCAATTCAGTCTGACCGTACACTTACACTCAATAATTTAAAGCGTTTATTTGTTTTAATTCCTTAGCGACATCGCTCGGGATTTATTCATTCATAATTTTTGACAGAACTCGAAAAATAGTAAAACGTGCGTAAGACTGTAGCGCAACGTTGCCGAAGTGACGAAATTTTTTAATGCTCCAAGATATTTTTATTTTGACTGTTGCTTTAATTAATATTTTTGCTTTTAAATTAAGTCGATTTTTCTATGAATTTCATTAATTTTTTCATTATAAGCTAAGTTATGTAAAGGTATTACATTTTTTAATACTTAAAAAGTGGATAAATAGCTCTGGCAAAAGTGCAATATTGTAAAAGAAGGACAAAAGATTGAGAGGAAAATATATTTTGCCATTTTAAAATGTAAACAATGTAGTCTCTTAAGCTGGATTTATACAGACAAATAAAGTAAAATAAGAAATAAAATAATAGTTAAATGTACAAAAGTTCCATAACGCATTTATATTGCAAAATTATATAAGAATAAAATAAGAAGTGGACCAAAATCCAACTTTCATATTTTATTTTATGTGAAAACGAAACTGCACACGTTATTTTGGTCACAACATACCCTCTCAAGACAGAGAGGTACTATAACCTGGCATGTAGAGTAGAGTGGGGCAAAAGCACGCGGCGGGTAAAAGAACGCAGTGCCAATATGTCGGGCCCGAGTGCATGTACGATCAGTCTGTCTCCACGCGATTTAAGGGTCACATGTCGCTACAATGTAAAGGGTACCAGTTTAGTTTTTCGGCTTTACAGAAAGGAGAAAATGAGGTAAGTTTATTTTTTGCTATTTTGATGTTATTTTTCGTGCATACAGATTCTTGTATTATGCTTTTATAGTGCAAATTACGATAACAACGTTTATTTGTTATAAAAGCCCAATCGTAATCTCAAATATATTCACCTGTTGTGAGTCGTGCTTGTGTCGATTTACACTGAAAAAAAAATAAAAAAGTGCATGTGGGGCAAAAGTTCGCACGGCTGTGTGGGGCAAAAGTTCGCGCGTACTTTTACCCCATGAATTTTTGTAACCCATTTTCTTGTTTTTAGGGACTACAAAAGAAAATCAGAGCGCACGCCCATCACGCCACAAATTCTTAATCGAGCTATGGAGCTGATCCAAAATGCTTTATCCAAGCGCCAAGCTGCTTCGCAATTAGAAATTTTTTATTCATATGTCTTTACCGCCACACAGTAGCCAAAAAACACAACCGCTGGATAGATGTTTTTTAAGCCTTTAAAAGACAAGTTTGCTGAAGCATGTGAGCGGTATTTAATAAGTAATCCTGGGAAAGTGGTTACACAATTTCAGATATCTTCACTGTTTGCAGAGGCATACCAAACTGTGGGTACCATGGAAAAAGCAATTAACGGCTTTAAAAAATGTGGAATCGTACCTTACAATCCTGATGTATTTACCGACGAAGACTTCTTACCATCAACTGTTACTGACCAACAATTCATACCGCAGGAAAATTTATCTCAACCAGAAGATTCTTTCCTTCAGCCTTCTACATCAGAATATTTTGGAGCCATCAACTTCAAATAATTTACTACAATCTTTAATTGAATTCCGACAATCAGAGATTAATGATCAGTCACCTCAGCGGCAACCGTCTACATCAAAAGTTGTTCCAGAGCCTATTCAAAAACCATCTGCAGTTACTGATTTACAGCCACCTACATCAACCAACGCTGATGTACTGGCAACAATAGCATCTGAAAAACCAAGGAATGACAAAAAACATATTTGCCCCTCCGATATTTTGCCTATTCCTAAAAAAAAGGACCCTATGACAAGAAAAAGTAAGGGAAAAAAATCAGAAATAATAACTAGCACACCTGTTAAAGACGCCTTGGAGGAGGAAGTAAAAAAGCGCGAAGGAAACAAAAATAATAAAGGCAAAAGAAATGTCTTTGAAACCAAAACACAAAGAGGGCCTAAAAATAAAAAAATAAAAACTTCGTTTGAAAAAAAATATGAAATTAGAGAAACTCTAAAAAGCGCTGAAACAGAAGATGTCATTTGTCCTGGTTGTGAGGAATTATTTTTGGAAACTCCCAACGATGATTGGGTTCAGTGCAATTATTGCCAGGAATGGTGGCATGAAGATTGTTCTCCTTATGAAGGCGTTGGTGCATTTAAATGTGACCATTGTGTTTAAGCCAAAGTTTTAAGTAGTTGCTATTAGCAAGTTCTAATGTTTCATTATTTTTTGTTATTATTTGTTCAGGAGTTATTTAGTTTAAGTTGTTTTCTATTAGCTATAAGTTCGTATGTTGTGAAATATTTTTTAGTTTTTGTTAAATGCAATGTTAAATTGACAATAAAAAGAAGTTTCATTTTAAAAACAAGGTGCGTACTTATGCCTCACGGCATGCGTGCTTTTGCCCCCCTACTGGGGCAAAAGAACGCAATTGACATTTTGTCATATTTTTTTTTTAACTTTAAAACCATTTACATTTAAATTTTTTCCATCAGATATTTTATAGTACTGACTTGAAGCTTTCATCCATTTGTGTTTTTTTATTTTTTTTTTTAATTAAGGTGGAAACTAGGGGAGTTCAAACATTAACTGCGTGCTTTTGCCCCACTTTACTCTAATTGGTTTACCCCTATTTCTTAATTGTTATTTTATTATATATATAAATATATATTTTATTTATATATTTAATTTTTCGGACATCTAAAAAACATTAGACCACTTCTACGCTTTGTAAAACAACGAACAATAAGTCGACATTTTAATATAATAGATTATAATAATTTGCCAGTCCACTGAGTCCACCCGGTACAACTACTAATAAAACGCTCGCACATCAAAACGATTTAAACTCTACTCACTGTGTAACCCAACAGATTCGATTGTTGGAGCGTCGCCTGGCAAATGAAGTGAGGGGCGGTGAATAGGTAATTCGGCGCGTGGAGCCCAGTGAAGCAACTTGTATTTTATTCAGTAAACTTTGTCAGCGGTAACAACTAAGTGTAGGGTTGTGTTCGATGCGAGTGAAAAAAAGTTAGCCATTTTAAATAAAGATACATACCCGGGAACTTCAGAGATAATAGAAAAATGTTTTTATATAGATGACTTACTCATTAGTGTAAATTCTAAAGAAGAAGCAAAGCAAATCTATCATGAAATTTCCAAAATTTTATCAAGCGCAAAATTTGAACTACATAAGTGGTCCTCAAATAATTCAGAAATTTTAAATTACATTTTATTCAATACCGATATTAAAGATGAAAATTTAATATTATTTCAAAAAGAAAAAGAAAACTCTAGGTATCCGATGGGATACAAATAACGACAATCTAAAATATTTTATTGATATTAACATTAATGAAAATAAAGTCACAAAACGCGTGATACTTTCTGTTATATCGCAGATCTTTGATCCGCTGGGATTAATAGGTCCTGCAATAATCAGAGCCAAACTAATCATTCAGAAGCTCTGGCAACTTAATTTGGATTGGGACACGGAAGTTCCTCCAGACATAAAAAATCACTGGTTAAAATTTTATTCTGAAATAAATTTCTTAAACGAAATAGTAATCGACCGTCATGTTTTATTGCCAGATGCTAAAGAAATTGAACTTGGCTTTAGTGACAGCTCTGAAAAGGCATACGGTGGGTGTGTCTATATAAAATCTATGTCAAATAGAGAAACCATTGTTAAACTTTTAACCGCCAATTAAGTCACGCGTAGCCCCGTTAAAAAGTCTGTCACTGCCTCGTTTACAAATATTAGCTGCTGATTAACTTTATTAGCCGAACTAATGCATAAAGTTAAAAACACCCTTGACATTCATATTTATAAGTCTTTTTATTTTACAGACTCTACTGGCTAGTCATCTCTAACTCATTGATTTCGTTTGTATGTATCTCGTATTTTAAATCTGGCAACATGGCTAACACAAATGTGAAGGTGCGTGGCCACAAGGACGATCTCGCTCTCTTTTGTAACCAGCCGTCGGCCATGATAGATAGTTTAGGGTTTACTAGAAAATACAGTCCATTTTGCTTACAATAATTAGTTTCCTTTCATCAAGAGACAATAAATAGGGTTTGAAATAGCAACCCCTCAATATTGGTCATTCGAGACGAATTTATTGCTAGGTTTCCACGGTGTTTTGTGGAAAATTAGGTAAAGCCGGGAACACATTGTTCTGATGCTACACCACACCACGCTATGCCATGCCATCCGACGCAACGTCAGAAGGATCTGACACCGTGGACTTTAATGCATATTTATATATTGTGTGTACACTGTTCTGATGGGAAAACGGGCAAATAACACAATGGACATTCGACACACTCCCGAAGCGACTCCGCGAGCGCCCGAACAGCGTGACCTCGACACATAACACACCGCTCGGAAATACTCGATTATGTTGAGACGAGAGAGACAACAAATCGGAAATCTTACTTACCAGAATACGTACCGAAAAAACCTTTCGAGACACTAAATTATCGGGGTTGCCAGCGCTATTATTTTACAGGTAATATACTATTTTTTTAGGTGATCGAATAGTGATACCATTCGATAACTCGTTAAAAAAAATAATTAAAAAACAAAACTAATTTCAATAGCTGTCTTATTATTCTTTTTAATATATGTTTCCTATTTAAATTGCAGTTTTCAATTGGCGCTAAGTCTTGACTCTTGACAACCCTGAAATTATTTTTTTTTATATAAAAAGACGCTGGGTGCAAAAAGGACCTGTTGGGTGAATAATCATTTTTCATAAGAAAAACTGATTGCGCAAAAAAAAACGAACAGGGGTAAAATTTTAATATTTTTTATTTTCTTTTTTCAAATGATTGAAAAATGATTGAGTCTCCGACAACGAATTTATAATAAATACGACATACATTAACTTTTGTAACTGTTTAATTTTTTAAATTTGTACAAAAAAACGGCGTTCGATAGGATAGTAAACTGTTACGCCAGGGGTAATTATTTGATATAGTCACTTTTTTTAAACGATTTAAAAAAAAATAAAATTGAAATTTTTGGTCTCCGACTATGAAATTATGATGAATACGACATTCACTATCCTATGTACCTGTCTTTTTTTTTAATCTTGAAAATGGGTAGTCCATAAGATAGTAAACTGTTACTGTAATTTGTATACATTCCAGCCCTGACAAAACCCAACAATATGAATGAAAACTTGGCTCAATCTAAATACGGCTGTAATATATGATATTCTCTAAGAACCTGTATCTTTTCCTACTTATAAATATTATTAACTAATAACTCATTGCACTTTTTTACGACACCAATTCAGAAATAATGTTAGTCACAAATTACTTGATAGCAATAAGTGTATGTATAAGTAAATTAAAAACTGTATAGTCTATTACAGTCCTTTTGATTCAGTATGTTATATTTAAGCTGACACACTATAGTTTATAATCCAAATATCCTCGGAGGCATATGACTCCATCAAAATCATCCAGTTTCTCCAGCATATTATCCTAAATTGCACTTTTTCAAGTTTATTAGTCAAACGTAGTAAATATAAACACTATCACCACACCTATGCAAATCAGATGGAACTTTATTTGCCACAATTTTTAATGAAAAACATGCTTCCACAAGATCAAAAACTTGCACTTTCCCAAGTGTGCTTTTTGGGATGCGGGATGGGAATGCATCAGAAGAGACGGGTGCATTCGACACAATCGTCCTTCGACATAATGGACATTCGACACAATACCCGCGAAATATTTTAAACGTACGAGTATGATCGGTTGGGTCTTTTACACGTCAGCCAATTTTTATTCTAAATAGCTGTAGTGTTGTCATATAACACAAAATAGGGTTAGGTATAGATAGGTATATTATTTTGTTTACATTCGAGTCGTGCTTACAATAATTAGTTTATATTTATCGATAGTTTGCCAAAAGTTATTAATTTGTGAGTTCTTCAGTATATCTGAAGCTTTAAGATATAACTACAAAGGACCTGGGATGGTACTGCCTGATACTGATTAAGAAACACAATAACTAACTTTGTGTAATTTACTACTTGGTCTCCTATCCTGTGATTCTTCTTCTTAGAACATTAAATACCTGCATTATACTTATTGCGAACTGAAGAGGAATTTGTCGCCAAAAAAACGTACCATCACTTGGGAAAGTGCAAGTTTTTGATCTTGTGGAAGCATGTTTTTCATTAAAAATTGTGGCAAACAAAGTTCCATCTGACTTGCATAGGTGTGGTGATAGTGTTTATATTTACTACGTTTGACTAATAAACTTGAAAAAGTGCAATTTAGGATAATATGCTGGAGAAACTGGATGATTTTGATGGAGTCATATGCCTCCGAGGATATTTGGATTATAAACTATAGTGTGTCAGCTTTAATATAACATACTGAATCAAAAGGACTGTAATAGACTATACAGTTTTTAATTTACTTATACATACACTTATTGCTATCAAGTAATTTGTGACTAATATTATTTCTGAATTGGTGTCGTAAAAAAGTGCAATGAGTTATTAGTTAATAATATTTATAAGTAGGAAAAGAAACAGGTTCTTAGAGAATATCATATATTACAGCCGTATTTAGATTGAGCCAAGTTTTCATTCATATTGTTGGGTTTTGTCAGGGCTGGAATGTATACAAATTACAGTAACAGTTTACTATTTTATGGACTACCCATTTTCAAGATTAAAAAAAAAGACAGGTACATAGGATAGTGAATGTCGTATTCATCATAATTTCATAGTCGGAGACCAAAAATTTCAATTTTTTCAATTTAATTTTTTTTTAAATCGTTTAAAAAAAGTGACTATATTAAATAATTACCCCTGGCGTAACAGTTTACTATCCTATCGAACGCCGTTTTTTTGTACAAATTTAAAAAATTAAACAGTTACAAAAGTTAATGTATGTCGTATTTATTATAAATTCGTTGTCGGAGACTCAATCATTTTTCAATCATTTGAAAAAAGAAAATAAAAAATATTAAAATTTTACACCTGTTCGTTTTTTTTTTTGCGCAATCAGTTTTTCTTATGAAAAATGATTATTCACCCAACAGGTCCTTTTTGCACCCAGCGTTTTTTTATATAAAAAAAAATAATTTCAGGGTTGTCAAGAGTCAAGACTTAGCGCCAATTGAAAACTGCAATTTAAATAGGAAACATATACTAAAAAGAATAATAAGACAGCTATTGAAATTAGTTTTGTTTTTTAATTATTTTTTTTAACGAGTTATCGAATGGTATCACTATTCGATCACCTAAAAAAATAGTATATTACCTGTAAAATAATAGCGCTGGCAACCCCGATAATTTAGTGTCTCGAAAGGTTTTTTTCGGTACGTATTCTGGTAAGTAAGATTTCCGATTTGTTGTCTCTCTCGTCTCAACATAATCGAGTATTTCCGAGCGGTGTGTTATGTGTCGAGGTCACGCTGTTCGGGCGCTCGCGGAGTCGCTTCGGGAGTGTGTCGAATGTCCATTGTGTTATTTGCCCGTTTTCCCCCATCCCACGCGACTCGACACCATCCGACATGATACGATCCCCTCTTGCCTGATTTTCATCATATGATATCACGTCGCGTGGCATCGCGTAGTAAGGTGTAGTAGCAGTGTGCACGCGAAGGTGGCATCATAACGATAAAATGGCAGCAAAAATTGATAAAATTTTACTAATTGAGTTGGTTCGAAAGCACGAGTGTCTTTATAATATGAAAAGCAAGCACTATAGAGACCAGAATATGAGAGAAGAAGCTTGGGAGGAAATGAACATAGCAGGTAAATAAAACTATACAAAAATTTTCTATATTTATTAATAATATATTTTTACAACTTCACTATATTCTTCCGCGTCTCACGGTTTGGGTCTGCCAAGGTACGCTGCCCTCTTGGGAGTTGAAATATTCCTTAAATTTATCTCTCACAAACATTGCCCGCTCTGTGCAATTTTGCCGAATGGGTGGTACTGAAGTAAAACAAGAATTAGACTGATTTGAATAATCATTTTCCGGTTCAAAGTCACGTTTTTGACATACCATATTATACAAACATACGGCTGCTAAAATAATATCTTGTGCTGTGTCTGGCTGAACTTCTATGTATCGAAGAAAAATTCTCCAGCGAGCAGCTAAAATCCCAAAAATGTTTTCTACGACTCTTCGAGCCCTTGACAGACGGTAGTTAAAAATTTTTTGGCTTCATCTCCGCCAAGATTTCTTCTACTATAAGGGCGCAGAAGATAATATTTAAACGGAAATGCTTTATTGCCAACTATAACGTAAGGTAATTCTTCTCCATGTGCTGTTAGTTTCTCATCGGCAGGTCCATTAAACGTGTCATTAGCTAATGATTTGCCTAACAAAGAATTTGAAAAAATGGCACCATCGCTATTTTTTCCATATGCTCCTCCAGGGGCGGCTAGTGCATAAGCGCTGCAGAGCTGCAGAACCTCCAACATTTTCATACAGATTAACTATTTTTGAAATTATTTAATATTTTTCTAAGTAAAATAAAATTAAAACCTAACAAAATAATAAAACAGTATATTTTCGGCCGAGAACGCCATATAGTAGGTCTCAATGCCTTCAATCCGCGCTCCAACGCGCCCCGAACGAACATCTGATTATTACAGTCGGCCAAGTAAAAACTGTTGGCGTGCCAATCACTACAGTTACAATGCCATTAACGCAACCTAACTGGACCACATTCGAGTTCTGTGCTCCGCGTTGAGCCCTTTTCCTCGCTCCGCACCGCACTTCGCCATAAGTTTAGATAGCGAATTTTAAGTCGGAACGGAGCTGCAAACATTTGCAGTAATTCTGCTGACTGTTGACGGTTTTGGGTTTTGCATTTAGTTGTTGGTTGTTTTTTTTGCGTTGTGTGTTGTGCTGTGTCAGCTGATCTCTATACTCTAAAAATGAATGTGGTGTATAATTTGATTAATATAATGATCAAATTATACATACACAATATATAAATACACAATATATAAAATTCTCCCAATTTACGTATGAAGAAAAAATAAAACTAAAAAAGGAAGAGCGGCCGTTGCCCGATATTTTAATAGAAAAGTGTGGTTCAAGCCGTGGAAAATCATATAAAAGAATTTTTACTCCAGATATTTATGCTAGAAATAACTGGATATGCGGATGTAATAAAAAAAATGCTCTTTTTTGTTTTCCGTGTCTTTTATTTGGTGGAGACAAATCTTGGACTGTAGTTGGTGTAACTGACCTGGTGCAAAGTGAAAAAATTAAACGCCACGAAACATCGAGAAATCATTTAAACAATGTAATGAATCTAGGTTTGTTGGGTAGTGTTAATATTCGTGAAAAGTTGGACAGTGCCTATTGGACAAATATTCGAGTATATAACGAGAACGTAACAAAAAACAGGTATGTGTTATCTAAAATTATTGACTGCATAAAATTTTGTGGATTATTCGAGCTTGCGCTTAGGGGCCACGATGAAACTTTGACATCGGAAAACCCAGGTATTTTTCATGGTCTGATAAATTTTACAGCTGAACTTGATAAAACAATGGCGGAACATTTAAAAGACTCGAGTGTATTTAAAGGTATATCAAAAGATATTCAAAATGACATTTTGGATTGTATATTGGAAGTTTGCCACGAAAAAATTTTAGACGAGATTCGCATAGCTCCATATATTTCCGTTATAGCAGATGAAACAACAGATGTGTCAGCCAATACTCAAATGGTTGTAATTTTTAGATATATCCAAAATGAAGATGCAGTTGAACGGTTCTGGACTTATTTGGAGCCACAAAATTTAAATGCAGAAAGTTTGACTGCTGATATTCGCAGTGTCTTAGACCCGATTTTAGAAAATTCTAAGGATAAGTTGATAGCTCAAACTACGATGGAGCAGCAGTAATGAGTGGCAGAAATACTGGTGTTCAGGCGCGAATTAAAGATCAGTACAAAGTTGCTCATTTTGCACACTGCATGTACCGCAGCTTCCTCAATAAGAAGAATGTTACAGGATTAAAAGTTTATTTTCTGCCTAACATTTTTTCACCGTATTATGCGACACACCGATATCTTGTACAACGAATTACAAAAACGAAAAATTGATCCTGTAGAAATCAACCACAAAATACAAGTTTTTGAGCAGAGCATTACGACAGTAAGAAATTCAATTGACGAAATTATTAATGAAGCCAAAGATATTGCATCCTTGCTTGAATGTGAAGTAGGACCTCCTAAAAGAAAAAGAAAATATGACAGTCAATTCGATCACCGTATTGCTGCGTTAGAAGTTTGTGACATAATTATTAATTGCGCTAAGGATAGATTTCATTTTAAAAATCATTTATAAGCTGCTTCATTGCTGTATTCTGACCAGTTCGCTAACTATATTAATTATTTTCCTGATGAAAAATTAAAAGTAACTTGCGATTCATACCCCAATTTTGATAAGGAGCGTTTAAAAACAGAGCTTTCAGTGATTTACTCCAGACCAGACTGCAGGGAGATACAAGGAGCAATACCTTTTTTAAAATTACTGATAGAAAATAATTTGACCGATTCATTTCCAGAAACTAAAAAGCTCTTGGAAATACTCATAACTATTCCGATGTCGACAGCTGAAGCCGAACGTTCTTTCTCCACTTTAAAGCGCATCAAAACATTTTTACGTAATTCTATGGTGGAAGAACGTCTGGTAGCACTATCGATGCTTTCAATGGAAAAAATCGTCACGCAAACTGTAAACTTCAACGAGATGGTTATAGACAAATTTGCAGCCAAAAAAAATCGAAGAATAAACTTAATCTTCAAAAAATAACTATTATATGTTACAATGTAATTATAAATATAAATTTAAAAAAAAAATATATATATATATATATATATATATATATATATATATATATATATATATATATATATATATATATATATATATATATATATATGTATATATTTATTATAATGTATAAGTTTAAAATAGTATATGTGTATGCAGTTAATTTCACATTTAAGTACCGAAATCTAGGTGAACAAGGTCATAAGAGTACGCTCCTGTTTTGTTTAAATTCTAAACAGTCGGGAAAGTACAAGGCAAAATTTTGGTTGGCAAAAGTTCGCAAGTTGCATGTTCTTTTTATGTTTATTTGATATATTTTTGGAAGGTAAAATGTCAAAAAGGGGCTGTTTTCAGACACATATCTGGACTTAATACTAGTTTTTTTTAATAAGAATACCTATATAAACACCATTTAATGAAAGCTATAAGGAAAAGTTTAATTTTGTCTAGTTTAAAAAAACATCTTTGATTTCTCCGCGTTTCTCCCCTTTTTTGCCATCTTTTATATTTTATCGATGAATGTGCAGAACGCATCTCTCACCTAACCACGAGCCGCCACTGTGCTCCTACATCGACAACAATAAACTTATAATCGGCATCAACAAGGGCTAGCAGAACTATTGAGTGGGCCCCTTTATAATTGTAATATTCAGAACCAGCATTAATAGGACACCTATAAGGATATATTAATATCTTTGCCATCTAACGCTCCTAAGCAATGCGGAAAGTTCCATAGTCATTCATAACTTTGGGTAGTCGGTAATGGCATCACCATGGGTTTCAATACTTGCCAAATTACTTGACATACCTCTTTAAATATTTGCCGTACTGTACTGAACTCCATTCTGTAATTGAAGCCCAAAGATCTAAATGAGTTTCCGGTTGCAAGGAATCTAAAACAAAAATGTAATTTTTAACAAACTATTCATGAAGAACTTTTAGTTTTTCGACACTTGCATGGTATTTCCACCATATTTTGCTTATTTTAAAGATTAAAATAAGCGAAATAAAAAATTGCGGTTTGTGGTTTTTGCGACACTGTGCTACTTTTTTATGAAACTAAAGATGTCACCAACAAAATTTTTATAGCCCTCTTGGTTTTTGAAACACAGGGTGAAATTGAAAATTTGCACTTTTGGTACCCCCTCGTATCTTTGTTATCTTTTAACATATCGCAAAGCTAAAAAATGATTCTTATAAAATTTTTTACATAATCTAGTGGCTAGTTAAGTTTTATTTGGGTGCATCAAATTTTAAGTTATAGACAAACCTTGTATTTTTCAAATAGGACACCCTGCATTTTTGACATTTTTGAAAAGAACATTAAAATAACTTCCCTATATATTTTACAGGTTCTTATGGCGAGTTTTGAATTCTAAAGAAAGTTAGTCAAGTTATTTATCATTGTAAAGGCAATTTAATGCTAGTTAATTTTTTTTTAAATGCAGGGTGTCCCATTTAAAAAAACTGCTTTGACGCATCCAGAGAAAACTTAACTACGCCACTGGATTCTACGTAAAAAACTGTATAAGAGCCAGTTTATAGTTTTGAGATATATTAAAGAATAACAAAAATAAGAGGGGTCAATTCAATATTTTTAATTGCGCTCTATATCATTAAGAAACCAAGAGGCCTATAAAAATTTTAATAAGTTTTATAAAAAAAGGCCAGAATCGCGAAAATCAGAACACCCTTTCTTTCAAAATAAGGGAAATACCATGCAAAAGTTTGGAAAAATGGTCACCTTGTACTGTTTAATCGTGGTACCTATTTTTAATTTGTTTTGCACAGTTTAGTTTTTGTTCCCAGAGACCCGGTAGAGTATAATATTTTTTTTTAGCGGATGCTTTAAAAACAGCTTGGAATAAGTTAAGGAACTATTTTTTCAATGCCTAAAAAAGGCGTAAAACAAAAAGTGGACAAGCTGCCACTAAACTTGCAAAATGGAAGTTCGAAAAGGAAATGGAATTTCTCTTGCCGTATTCGGAAACTCGGCAAACGCAAACAAATTTAATTGAAGAAACCCAATAATTAAATGACGAAGATGATGAGGAGGTAGTTCACGAAACGACGGAATCTCAAGATGAACAGGAATTAAGTGTTAACGATTCGACCCTTTCTCGCAATTCTGATGACTTCGTAGTAAAGAAACAAACGCCTACACGTAGACAAACATCAACTTCAGCTGAACAATTGGTGAACATAATAAAAGAGAATGCTGAGCTTCGAAGGTCTAGGTACAAAAATGTACCAAAACCTGAAGGATATCAATCTACGTTTGATGAAATTGATATGTTCTTTCTGAGCATGGCTAAGACCGTTAAATGCCTGTCTCCAATAGATCAAGTATCAGAATGAACATGTGTACTATGATTTCTGAAGCAGAAATTAGATAAATGAGGAGTCAGGAAGGGCCCCAAACATATCAGACAGCCATACCATTAACCAGTTCTTCTTCATTCACTTCTTCTGCATCTACATCAAACCAGCGATTTTCTCCACCTCCTAGGCCTTTTTCACAAACATCTACATCAAACCAGGCATTTTCATTAATTAATTACCATAATAATTATGGTCAGATAGAACACCCGGCTGAAGACTCTCACATGCAGTACACAACTTTACATTCAGCACACAACATTCAACAAGATCCCTCTACCTGAAATCCCTACGTTCGTTCTTTATCCTTACGTTACATTCGTTTTATAGAGAACATATTTGGTTTATTTAAAGTTCGGTGTTTTTAGGATTAATGTTCTTTTTTTATATAGTATTACGGCTTGTGTGTAAGAAATAAATATCATTTAAAATAAACATATAAATTTAAAAACAAATAAAAGTTTTCCTTACCTTAGACAAATTGCTAGTCGCTCTTTGGTTGATATGGCCTTCCTATAGGTTGTATTTATTTTTTTAATATTCATTTCCACTAATGAATGCAAGTTCTCAAAATGCTCCTTGTTCATCCGACATGTGGAACCGGTCACTATTGTCACCCATTTCGAGAAGATCAATTAGCGTGTGATATTCTCCATGAAAGTGACGTTCTAAATTTATTGGATGTACCCAACATTTTCTTCTTCGTTTCTTTTCTAATAACAGTAAAGCTGATGCTGCACATTCTAGTTCTTCTTCCCACTCACCTGAGGAACTACTACTCGCCATAGTGTCTGAACTCAAACTGGTCTCATTTTCTATCATTTATATAACGTAGCGTCGCGTCGTATCGGATGACGTGGGAACAGTGTGCACAAAGTACATCTCTGATGCATTATCTCGGATGGCATGACGTGGTGTAGCATCAGAACAATGTGTTCCCGGCTTAAATCACGGCCGGCGGAGAAGCCATCATGTAAGTCCGTAGTATCGAGGAGAGCCGTAAATATCAGTGGCGAAGCGTACGAGTAGACAAGGTAGACACTGTCTACCCAAAATTATCCAGTTATTTGTCATTAATTTATTACGTTATTATTTCATGTAATTGTTGAATTACAATAAAAAAAAATTAACACAGAACGTAGTCGCTCTCCTTACTATTATTATATAGTATCTAAACGGCTATATTATCTATCTATCTATAATATCCAAGGCGCGCCCCGCCTGACGCACCAATTAAATTAAAAATGCAGGGCTGACACCCAATTAATGTATACGAGCCCCAGAAAGACACATTGATATTTGTCTTCCGAAATTTAGAGCAATTAATCGAACCATATACGCATCAAGCAGGTGGCAGAGGTCCGGTCGCATCAGCATTCAGCCTATTACGTATGCAAAATTTACTCGCGGGAAAGACATTCGAGCTTTTGTCTATCGAAGTCGACCAGCTATTTTATTATGCTGTTGAGGGTTATTGTTTATGGACACGCTTGATCTGGTCGGCCGCAATACATCTTACAGGTTTTTTTAGTGGTTATTTATGAACGACTGTTCGATATTGGCAATTGTATTTTAGTTGTGTTTTTATTTGTCTTAAAATTAATTAATTTTAAAATAATGGATATTATGGATTTATAAGTTATAGGTATACCTATGTTGTGTTTTTTTGTAAGTAGTATTTATTTTTTTCTTTTTTATATCACTACATAATTTTTCTCTTTGAGTTAATATTTCATGCGCTTTCATTCTCTATTTCATTAAAATAAATAATATTGAATACACATTTTTTTCTAATTAATGATTTTTATTGTTTGTCTACCCGAAAAAAAAATTCACGCTTCGCCACTGGTAAATATTGATCGAATTTTGCATTTTTATAGTATTGCTTGTGTTTATTCCGCTAGAAATTTTAGTTGTTTTTAGAAAAAAGTAGCCTTGATAATGTAGCCTGGGAATAAATTGCCATTGATCAATTTACGTATTTAGATATCGTGTCGTAGTATTTTTGCAGTAGAAAGAACAAAATTGAAGCTTGTCGTTTAGAAAATCGGCCGGTTCCAGCTCGTAAAATCGGTTATTAAATAATAATTATACGAAAACTGTAAGAGGATAGCAGAAGAGGTCGGCAAATTTAATTTTGTTTTTTAAGGTCATTGTCGTGTATCGAGCGGGGTAGCAACGCGGGAACGCGGCGTACTGGGGGATCGGAATTGGTCCTACTCAGAATTTGTCCTACGTTTACGAATCCGGCTGAACGGTTAAAAACAGTGTTGTCAGAACTCTAAAATATTCTTAGCAATGTGACCGAAATTCAGTATTCAGTTCAGGGAGGGGGATACTGTGTGAAATTGAATGTGATACCAACCATACAACAACTACAACGAATAAGGCCGTTCAACCTAGAACTTATTGTTGTGTGTGTGTGTGTTGCAAAGATGGAAGGATTTGGTAGTCAAAGATTTTTTGATCAAGAATTTATTAATGAAGCCAGAAGGTATGAAACTTTTAATAAAATTTAAATTTAAAATTAAATCAGTTTTATACTTATACAAATTATTATAAAATAGACAATAAAATTATGAGGAAAATCGAAGTTTTATGACCAATATGCTCTGTATTTTGTATTTGTATATGTATTTTTTTTAAAAATATATGAAACCTGATCCAACCTTGGGCCAACCTAACTCGCCCTAACTTTGTCTAATCAAATGATAACGACTGGACATCAATTTAAGCATTATTAAAATAATTGGCTACACAACGTCCTGGTGACTTGGGTTGGCCCAAGGTTGGGTTAGGTTTTGAATATTTTAAGAAAATAGAGAATATTGGTCATAAAACTTCGATTTACCTCATATATTGCCTATTTTACTTGGATCGTTACGTTATTGCCCGGCCATTATCGTTAATGTACGAATTTTCATCATTGACCGTAACATATACACTATACAGAATACCCCATATTTCCATATAACTTAATAATACAGTTGCCGCCCGCGTGCGCCATCTACCTATTCACAGTTGCGACACAGACAATCCATCGCATCGGTCGCTATTTAGCTGCCGAAATTCGTAAATACGGCGTTGTCAAATATAAATACCTCCTATCCTTGCTTCTATATCGAAATACAAACCCAGGATTTTCGAGGAAAAGCCGAACCGTTCCGATCTACCGTAGGACAAAATCTGAGTAGGACTAATTCCGCCTTCTCGGCGTACTCACGTTGCCATGCCGAGTCGAAGTTCGGGGTATTTCGGATCGGTTCAAACATAGATCCTAGTTGGTTGGCCCCGGCCGGCGCGCAGCCAATAAAATAATCTGTCAAGAAACGAGCTCGTCGGGTTAGAGTTACATTGAATTTTGCTTGATTTTTATAGATTTGAACTTGGAATATTTTTTGTTAAAAATTAGCTTGTTGTTAGACAGACACGATGGGTAAGAAAACAGCATCTGCGGAAAAGGATGAATTTTTGAATAGGTTTTTGAAAAAACTAGAACAAATTAACACGTTGACTGCCTATAAGTATTTTTTTGTTCAGAAGCCGTCGGGACTATTTGCAAAAAGTCGAAAATAGGATTTTTAGTACTTTGTATGATTAATATTGTGTTTTTTTTTTGCTTTTTGGGCCTAAATCTACTTTGACTCAATAGCTGAGTCACCGGCCCCTGAGGTATATTTCTCCTAGAATATGCCGGTGACTCAACATTTGAGTCAAATTTTAAAGTCAGAATTAAAATAAAAAACAAAGAACTTTTAACAGGTATATTTTATATTATGTATTGCACGTGTAATTCTTATCACTAAAACTTTGCAAACACATAACGTAGCGAAAAAAAACATAAATAATTAATTTTTCTTAGGAGTAAATCACAAAAAATAATAACAAAATTAACATTTTTTAAAGAACAAATGAAAAAAAGACCTATTTTTCATCGTGGTAGATTCGAAAGCAATTTCCGAGGCAAAGACCTGGCTTATCTGGACAAACCGGGCAGAAAAATGGCGTGTTCTTGCGCATTTTCTGTGTATAACAAACCCTGCATCTCTTTCTCATTTGACGACCTTTATTATCCATTTCACATTTTTCAGGCAAATGACTAGGCTGGTTTTGTTTGACTTTAGGAGGCTCAGGTGGTTTTTCTTTGGCTTCAGACAACAAATTCTTTATAATATTATGCCTATAATCATAGTAGCTTAACTTTTGCTGAGTAGAATATTTGTTATAAAGGTGATAACTATTAAGCAGCATCATTGATATCAGATGAATAGCAAGCTTCTTATACCATCTGATGGTTTTTCTTTCGCTGGCATAATAAGCAAGCATCTGATCTTGCCTGTCGATTCCTGACATGTTTTTATTATAATTAATGATAGCATTTGGCTTTTCTTTTTCCTCGTTTCGTCTATTTGGTTGCTTGATCAGTTCCCCACTAAACTCTGTAGATATAAATAAAACCTCCCTTTTGTCACGCCATTTACCCACTGCAATGCCTTTAGAGTACTTTGTAATAGATTCACCTTTTTTAAGTTTTTTAGAACTCACTTCGGGAGGATTTCCTTTCCTGTTCAGCCTTAAGGTTCCAGTAGCATAGGTTTTTTTTAAAATTAGCTCTTTACATAGTGCAATCGAGTTATAGTAATTATCCATGTATAAGGAATGGCCCTTATCAAGATAATCCTTTGTCAAACTTAAAACAACGTTTGCTGCATGCCCTAATTCTCCCTTCATATCTTTTTCGTCTCCAGTATATATCCTAGCTTTTAACACAAGCCCATCAGGTTCTGACAAAATATACAGTTTCACCCCAAACTTGTGCTTTTTATTTTTAATATACTGGCGAAAAACCAGTCTTCCTCTCCATAGCACCATGGACTCATCTAGTGATAGCTCCTTGTTTGGGTAATAGATCTTGTCAATTCTGTCATTGAAGAAATTTTGAAGCCATCTTATCCTGCACAAACGGTCACCATAATCTGGGTCACCTCTTTCGGGATTTTTAGAAAAATGTAAACATCTTAGAATGACTAGAAATCGATTTCGACTCATGTTATTTCTGAAACAAGACAGATTATACAATTCATCGGTCTTCCAGTAGTCCTGCAAACGGTTTAGCTGAATATTGCCCATGTGAAACCACAGACCCAAAAAAGTTTTCAGTGTTGGCACTGTCAACGGCTTCCATTCAGTGATTCTTGATTTCTCTTTTGTTTCTTTACTTAAAAAGAGTTGTTCGGCATAGTTGTTAGTTTCGGTAGCAATATGTTCCAGAAAATCGTCTGTGATAAACAATTGAAAAAAATCGATGGGGTTGTCCGAAGTCCAGGCACACCCGAAAATAAAAAGTCATTTTGATTAGGCACATCAGTCCAGGTCGGAATATCACTGTTACTGTTTTGAACACTAATCGTCTCATTATTCTCAATGTCGGTAAGGCTTGCATCCTCTAAAGCGGCAACATCGGGCAATTCGTCTTCGTCGCTTGAACTCTCATGATCAGTAGGCTCGTATTCACTGCCACTGTCGACGAACGGGTCCTCCTCATTTTCTGATAAATACAAAAGTTCTTCTTGTTCAGATAATGTCAGGGGTCTCATCATTTTGAAATCTGTATGCCTCCGTTTAGGCCGAGAAGGACCTGGATTTTCTTCATCCATGTCAGGAAAACTACTTATCACCAACAAAAACCGATTTCGAAAAAACACGTGTTTATAAGTACACTTGCGACCGGTGAAACGAGACGTATCCCCTGCGGAAGCCGAAACAATACTAAACTCATATACTAAAGCCATGCACATGACTCAACAGTTGAGCCACTGGCCATAGGAGGGGTACCGCCGTGACTTATATGTTGAGTCATTGGCAGTGAAAGTGTTAAAGAGCAAATTAGAAAATTTTCGGTTTTTTTGGAAACAATAAATCTTAGCAATGGTATAAGCGAGTTGAAGCTTAGATTAGAGAAAGTCGAACCTTTGTTGAGTAGTTTTGAGGAAACTGTCTTAGAAATTCAGTTATTAGACGAATCTAGATTTAATGAAGATGCTAATTACGAATTTGAGGAGTTGTACAATAGATCTGTTACGCTTGCCAGAGGCCACGTAGAAAAATATGAGTTCGAACATAGAGAGGTTTTAACAAATAATAGTAGTCAAGGTATGCAACAGTCACATAGTGTAGGGGTAAAATTACCTAGTATAGGTTTACAAAAATTTGCAGGTGACTATAGCAAGTTTCAACAATTTTATGAAACGTTTCAGACTTTAGTTCATAACAACGTTACATTAGATAATGTACAACGTTTTTATTATTTGTTAGACTCATTAGAAGATGAGGCAAAGCGAGTTTTAGAGTGCTTAGAAGTCACTAGCAGTAATTATGCAGTAGCCATCGATTTATTGAAAAACGGTTTTTTAACAAGCCTATTATTATACAGACGCACTTAAAAGAACTATTTGATATAGCTCCACTTAGTAGAGAGTCTCACAATTTATTACAGGGCCTAGTTGATAATATAGAAAAACATGTAAGGGCACTTAAGACTTTAGGAGAGCCAATAGAGCAGTGGGGTAGGCTAATTATCTTCTTTCTGAGTAGAAAATTAGACTTAGATTCTAAAAAGGAGTGGGAAGAAAGATCATTATCGGAGTACAAGGGTGATCCTAATTTAGGCAATTTTATAGAGTTTTTAGAAAATAAGGCCCGAATATTAAGTACAGTTGAGTGTAATAACAAGTCAGTCAGAGCTCCAAATAAAAATGTAGGCAATAGAGCGTTTGCTGCAGTGGACAACTCACTAGAAAAATTTAATGCTAAAATTAAGTGTGAGGTATGTAAAGGCGACCACTTTGTCTATACTTGTAAGAAGTTATTAGAATTAGATATAGACAGGCGCTCAGAACAGATTAAGAGTTTAGGAGTGTGCTTTAATTGTTTACGGTCGAGTCATCAGGTTAGAAATTGTAAATCTTACGGGTGTAAAAAATGTAGAGGTAGGCACAATACGATATTACATCAGGACTCCAGAAACACTGGGAATAGCGTAGCTTGCACAGGAACTCAGGATATAGATAACGGAAAGGAGGTTGCTGCCACTTGTAGTAGTAATGTTAGGACAAAACAAATATCGAGTCAAATAGTATTATCTACAGCGGTCATAGAAATTAGAAATTGTAGAAATGAGTTTATCCAGTGTAGGGCTTTATTAGATTCGGGGTCCCAGGTTAACTTTATTACAGAGGAGTTTGCAGCAAAGTTGGGTTTAACTCTTTCAGGGGCAACAAATTTAAAATTTTTATTCTTTATTTGGGCACAGATTTTTTTTTCTTATTATGTTTATTTTTCTGTAAACTATAACTTAAGAACATAAATAATACTAGTAACTTTGTTTATTTTTTATTTTTACTTATTATTTTGTACATAAATGTGAAAAAACAACTGGTGCTATATATGTACCACTGCCCCGTTCTTATTTATTTCTATGAAAGTCTTGAAAATATCTTTTATTTTTAGTTAAGCAGAGAGGCACGTTGCAAACGCTGCAAACCCATTCCGTTCTGACTTGGTTCTTTTTGGTGCTACAGTTAGCACATCGACGTCGAGTACCACGTTCAGGTTGATGTGTCGAACCTTCAAATCGGACTTCTTCGGAAACATATGGTTTATTTTTCTTTATAGCAATAGTTTCAAAACTTGAAGCAGATCTTTTTCTAGCCACCAGAGCTTCTGCTACAAGTCCTTCTATTATACTTCGTCGGAAATCTTTCATAGAAAGAGGTGGAAGCTGCAGTCCCTTATATAATACAAAAGCATTAACAACTGCAGCGTCCAGAAAAAAAAAGAAAATTCGATGCCACCATTTATGACTTTTTCGATCTATTTTGTAGTAAGACAAATTTTGGTCGAACTTGTCAACAAAATTCATATTTGCATTGTAGTCAGCAAGTGCCTTTGGACAGGGTAATTTGGTAATTGATCCATCCTTTTCTTTCCGGTTCACTTCAAGCATATCACGTGGATCGTGGAAGTTGGACAAAAGAAAAACGGAACGCTTATCCTTCCATTTAATGACCGATAAATCACTATTGCTCGTAAACCACTCCATTTCACCTCTTTTCATGTTCTTATCAGCTTTAAAATTCGGTATATGTCGCCTAGAAGAATTAACAGTGCCGCAGGCATGTATATTCATATTCTTTAGATCTTCCATAAGTTCTACCCCGTTAAAAAAATTGTCAAAGTAGACAAGGTGGTTTTTATTTTCTAGCCCTTCACATAGCTGTTTGACAACTCTTGACCCTCTCGGCATTACCACTTGGCTTTCCTGTATAAATATCAAATTTTAGACAATATCCGTTTTTATCTGCCAGTACCCACACTTTATACCCTCTTTTAGTGGGCTTCTTTGGCATATATTGTTTGAGGGAGCTTCTCCCTTTAAATTTTATCATAGATTCATCTATGGCAACTTCACGACTTGGCAGCATGCATTTGCCAAAAGCCTCTGCCATAGAAATCAACAATGGCCTTACTTTATATAGTTTGTCGTAATTTGCTTCCCCTTTTTTTGCCATCAGTGAATTGTCGTTCAAGTGAAAGTTACCAAGCAGCCAACTAAAACGCTTCACTGACATTAGATTACTTACATAAGAGTCATGAAGATCTGGCGCACTGGACCAATGGTCCCTATAACTCGGAAGGCGCTTTATGCCCATAAGTAAATTCAACCCCAAAAATGTTTTTATTTCGCGAACATCGGTTGGTTTATGCTTGCTAAACTTTTGTTGAGCATACAAATTTGTTTCAAAAACCATATCTTTTATGAAATTCTCAGAAAAAAACAGCTGAAACAGTTTGCACGGAGTTGGATCTATCATATTCGTCACGCAATCAGCTAAACCAGACTGAGCAGCAAAATCTGGAGGTGAAGCAGGAGTTTCCACATTAGACCAAATTAGAGGTTTTCTGCCAGCAGGTGTGGCAAATGCAGCTGTTTGAATTTTTCTAGCAATTGTTATCAAAGGCAAATCATCTTCAGAGTCACTACTTGAATATATTAGCACATTATTTCCGATGGTTGCTTCCGTGTCGCTTTCTTCTTCGCCCTTGTTACTGGCTAATGATTCGCTATCAGAAGGAATTTCTTCAGCGACTGCATGATTTTGTTCTATTTCTAAATAAATATTCTCTATTTCAGCGAATAGATCATCTTGCGTCATGTTAACCAACTTAAATGGCAAGTCGGACATGTTGGAACCTGAAAATAAAAAAAAGCTGTCGCAAAAAATAAAAAACCTAATGTGTGCGGTGGTACGCATAGAGTACCAGACAGATATCAAATATTACAGGATTTTTTCAAATAAATATTCAGTCTCCATCATAAGAAAATAGCTTTATAATATAATTACAACGCAAATATACAAATATACTTACTTTTTTAGTCTTCCTCTCACTCACAGTTAGTTTACACTCTTGACAACTTAATTATAACCTTAATTTATTTTTCAGGCAGTGGCTCTATGTCCGGCGCCGTTACCGCAAGGCGCACTTCTTTATAAGGACGTAAACAACTTATTTCTAATGGTGGTTCATAAACTAAACCACTGCTCCATTCGTAAATAAATTTTATACCAGTGGTGCTAAATATGTACCACCGCCTAACTAGAGCATGCATTAAGGTGGTACATTTTGTACACCAGGGCCCTTGAAAGAGTTAAAGGTACAAAAAATATGTATGCCTATCTCGGGAATTGGTGACAAGTCTTTTAATGTAAAAGATCAAATTAAGAGTACAATTAAGTCGGTACATAATAATTTCACAGCAAATATTCAATTTTTATTGTTAAAAAATGTTACTTTAAACATACCTTCTTCGTCGTTTAGTATGGTAGACTTAGACATCCCTACTAATATCAAGTTAGCTGATCCTGGTTTTAACAAATCCTCCAGAGTAGATGTTTTATTGGGCGCAGGAGTCTTTTTCGAATTATTGTGCGCCGGTCAAATTAAATTGGGAAAAGAAAAACCTGTTTTGCAGAAAACGGTTTTGGGTTGGATAGTTTCGGGAGCGATGCAAGTGGGTAGTGAGAATGTGAATAGGACTAATAATAGAGTAATGAGTCATCATGTAGTACAGGATGTTCAGGAACAATTAGAGAAATTTTGGCTTGTTGAGGAATTTCCTATTAGCAAACCGTCACATTCGCGTGAAGAAGAAGAGTGTGAAGAGCATTTCGTAAAAACAACGACTAGGGATGAAACGGGTAGATTTTGTGTAAATCTTCCAACAAAATCTAATTTAAATGAGTTAGGCGAATCGTTGGATATGGCAAAAAATAGGATGTATTCATTAGAAAGGAAATTTGCAAAAAATCCAACATTAAAACAAAGGTATTGCCAGTTTATAGACGAATATAGCAGCTTAGGGCATATGTCAAAAATTAATGAGGATGAAATTGTGAGTGATTCAAAGACTTTTTACTTGCCGCATCACGCTGTTTTTAATGAGTTTAGTACAACGACAAAGCTACGAGTCGTGTTTGATGCGAGTGCCAAGAGTAGTAGTTCGTTATCGTTAAACAGTGTTTTGAAAGTTGGACCAACAATTCAGGATGAGTTATTTAATATTCTTGTTAGGTTTCGACAGAATGAGGTAGTAGTAACAGCTGATATAACTAAGATGTATAGACAAGTTAATATTTCACCGGAACAAAGAGATTTGCAACGTATCGTATGGCGAAGCAGTCCAGATAGAGATTTAGAGCATTTCAGGTTAAACACTGTTACATATGGAACTGCTTCTGTCGCCTTCTTAGCAACTAGGTGTTTGCAGGAAGTTTCAAATAAGTTAAAGGATAGGTTGCCACAAGTAAGCAAGGTCATATCAAAGTGTTTTTACGTGGATGACCTTATTGTAGGGGCGTCTTCTGTTAGGCAGTAGAGCTAGGGCGAGAGGTTGCGCATAACTTAAAAGAATATGGTTTCTTATTATGTAAATGGGGTTCTAATAAGGTAGAAGTGCTTAAGGCTTTCCCAAATAACAATAATTATCCATCTAATTATTTTATCCCTGAGAGTGATATGAAAAAGACACTTGGTCTGTTTTGGAATCCAAATCAAGACACATTAGAATATACAATTAGATCTAAATCAAGTCGTACCCCAGTTACAAAACGTCTGATTTTGTCGATCATATCGCAGATTTTCGATCCGTTAGGCTTGGTTGGCCCAATTACTGTTCAGGCAAAAATTATTTTACAGAGATTATGGCACTTGCAGCTAGGATGGGATGAGTCCATTCCCCTTGATTTGTTGACATTATGGAGGAATCTTTATAGTGAGTTAGAATTGTTAGATTCTGTTAGGATTGCTAGACACTGTGTTGTATGTGAACCGGTTTGTATTGAAATGCACGGGTTTTGCGATGCAAGTGAGAGTGCATATGGTGCTTGTGTGTATTTAAGATCGTTAAATAAACAGGGTGAAATCGTAGTAAATCTGGTATGTGCTAAATCCCGTGTCGCACCATTAAAATATACCTCGATTCCAAGGCTTCAATTGTGCGGAGCGTTGTTGTTAGCTAGGTTTGTCCATAAAGTAGTAGGGGCGTTGGATATTACTATAGGTAAATCTTATTTTTGGACGGACTCCACAATAGTTTTAGCGTGCCTTAGGGAAGAGTCTAGCAATTGGAAGGTTTATGTAGCAAATCGGATAGCAGAAATTCAGGAGTTAAGTAGCGTTAAGGAATGGAATCATGTAGTGTCGAACGATAATCCCGTGGATATCATTTCTCGCGGAATGAATCCAAGTATGCTTAGAGAGTCTAATTTATGGTGGCATGGGCCGTCATGGCTATGTCAAGATAGAGAATACTGGCCAATAGGTGATACCAATAATTCCGAGGAAATTCCAAAGCGAAAAAAAGAAAAAAAATTAGTTTGATTTCTATAGTGCCGGACAAATCGATATTTGTTCTTAAAAGTTCTTTGTTTCAACTTGTAAAAATAGTTGCATGGTGTTTAAGATTTTATAGGAATTTAAACCTTAAATTATGTGATAGGGAGGTTAGTAAATGTTTAACAGCTGAGGAAACAGAAAACGCATTAAATTCATTAGCAAAGGTCGCTCAAGAACAAGAATTTGCTGAGGATTTACGTAGCTTAAAAAAGCATGGACATGTTTTAAGAAATAGCAAACTAAAATCGTTAGATCCGTTCTATGAAAATGGTTTAATTTTAGTAGGTGGGCGATTGCAAAGGTCGGATATGTTGTATAGTATAAAGCATCCTATTATATTACCGCAAAAACATCAATTGATGCGATTAATTATTCTTGATCAACATAAAAAACAATTGCACGCAGGCCCCCAGGCGATTTTAGCTTCTTTAAGAAATAGATTTTGGATCATTAATGGTCGAAAAGAAGTACGCAGTGTACTATCTAAATGTCACATTTGTTTTCGGGTAAATCCGACAGTGTTGAGGCAAAAAATGGGTAATTTACCGAGTGATAGCCTCAGAGACCCTTTTATGTTTGCGGTGTGGACTTTGCTGGACCATTTAAGTTGAAGGATGGTAAGTTATAAGGTGTAATAGAACTATAGTAAAGGCCTACATGTGTTTGTTCATTTGTTTCTCTACCAAAGCAGTTCATATAGAATTAGCGGGAGACCTTAGTACAGATAGTTTTCTCAACTGCTTTAAAAGGTTGGGTCAAGACGGGGCATTTGTAGACGTATTTATTCGGACAACGGAACTAACTTCGTTGGGGCTAACAACGACCTAATTAAAATAAATAAAGAGTTGAGCAGGATTCAAGGGGAACATGCGGTTCGCGAATATTGTTTAGAAAATAAAATAGATTGGCATTTTATTCCACCCGGGTCACCCCATCAAGGCGGCATATGTGAATCGGCTAAGTATCACGTGATCCGTTTAACTCGCAATAGAAATTTCACATTTGAGGATTTATCTACGATACTTTCTCAAGTGGAGGCGGTACTAAACTCGCGACCATTGACTCCTCTATCGTCGGACCCTAATGACCTTCAGGCCCTAACACCTGGCCACTTCTTGATTGGAGAAGCCCTGATAGCGATCCCTCAACTAGATGTATCGGATGTTTCGACCAATCGTTTGAAACAATACCACCTTATGCAGCAGGTCGTGCAGCATATGTGGAAACGCTGGAGTGTCGAGTACCTCACCACTTTGCAGAAAAGGAACAAATGGCAGCAGACCTCTCCTAACTTAGAAGTCGGAGAAATGGTTGTTCTGAAGGATGAGAATACCAGCCCACTTCAATAGAAGCTAGGTCGCGTGGTTGCGGTTCATCCAGGACAGGATGGAGCCATCCGAGTAGCAAGTGTCAAGACTCTCAGTGGTGTTGTAAGGCGAACAATACACAAGCTTTGTGTATTGCCTAATCCAGAGCAAATAGAGACTGATATGGGCTTCAAGAAAGGTGAAGTGTAGACTGTAGTGTGGATTAAAGCTATTTTTTGACGGTTGTAAGGGTTTATGTTGTTTTTTACCGGTTTTAAGGTCCAGGACGTTGGCTGTTATTGATTTAGAAGGTGTTATTTGTAATAAATCTATGTATACTAGTGTAATCGGTTGTATACTTGTTAGATTTAAGGTAGTGGTTATTTAGGTTTAAGAGTTTTGTATTTTGTTCAATTTGCTCAGTTCAACTTTGTAAAGTAGATTTAAGGTAGTTAGCTAGATTTTGTGTTGAAAGCTTGTGCTTTCAAGGCCGGCGGTATGGCTAGTCATCTCTAACTCATTGATTTCGTTTGTATGTATCTCGTATTTTAAATCTGGCAACATGGCTAACACAAATGTGAAGGTGCGTGGCCACAAGGACGATCTCGCTCTCTTTTGTAACCAGCCGTCGGCCATGATAGATAGTTTAGGGTTTACTAGAAAATACAGTCCATTTTGCTTACAATAATTAGTTTCCTTTCATCAAGAGACAATAAATAGGGTTTGAAATAGCAACCCCTCAATATCTACCATAGTCCTTTCGTGGGTTTGTGTGAAGTTATCCATAAAATGCCAGCCATAAAGTTACCGCTCCGCGTGACCGGCCTACTATTTGTGTCAGGCCGGATATTTTTGAAAATCTAAGGAAATGAACATCATCTGTATAAAATTACGTAATAGTACTAATTTTTATCGTTATTATGCATTAAAAAATAAATTTAATCTTAAAAAACAAGCGTATATGAGAAAAAATAATATTTTTTAATGTTTAATATTAGTTATTTCATTTTCATAATTTCTGATATTTTATGGTGAATGAGTTCTTATATTTTTATACTTTTAAATATATATAAATTTAAATTCTATCTCATAAATAAAAATAAAATTTGAATGGAATCCAAATTTTTTTTCCAGATTTTGTATACTTGGTGCCCTCCTATTTTTATGCAAATCAGAATGCATGAGTTTTGTTATATAAGGGATTTTTGGGACACTCTTAGGTATACACTAACATAAGTTTAGATAGATGCCACCCCTTCGTAACCTTTAGAAAAAATTAAATTTGGTCAAAATCCCGATTTTTTCAAGAATGTTCGTTATTTAATGCTCTCTTACTTTTATGCAAATCGGAGTGTATGAGTTTTGTTTTAGTAGTGATATTAAGGATACTTTTGAGTATACACTATCATAAGTTTAGATAGTTGCCACCCCTTCATAACCTGTAAAAAAAATTAAGTTTGGTCAAAATCCCGATTTTTTCAAGAATGTTCGTTATTTAGTGCTCTCTTACTTTTATGCAAATCGGAGTGCATGAGTTTTGTTTTAATAGTGATATTAAGGATAATTTTAAGTATACACTAACATAAGTTTAGATAGTTGCCACCCCTTCAGAACCTCTAGAAAAAATTAAGTTTGGTTAAAATCCCGATTTTTTCAAGAATGTTCGTTATTTAGTGCTCTCTTACTTTTATGCAAATCGGAGTGCATGAGTTTTGTTTTAATAGTGATATTAAGGATACTTTTAAATATACACTAACATAAGTTTAGATAGTTGCCACCCCTTCATAACCTCTAGAAAAAATTAAGTTTGGTTAAAATCCCGATTTTTTCAAGAATGTTCGTTATTTAGTGCTCTCTTACTTTCATGCAAATCGGAGTGCATGAGTTTTGTTTTAATAGTGATATTAAGGATACTTTTAAATATACACTAACATAAGTTTAGATTGTTGCCACCCCTTCATAACCTCTAGGAAAAATTAAGTTTGGTTAAAATCCCGATTTTTTCAAGAATGTTCGTTTTTTAGTGCCCTCTTTCTTTTATGCAAATCGGAGTGCATGAGTTTTGTTTTAATAGTGATATTAAGGATACTTTTGAGTATACACTAACATAAGTTTAGATAGTTGCCACCCCTTCATAACCTCTAGAAAAAATTAAGTTTGGTTAAAATCCCGATTTTTTCAAGAATGTTCGTTATTTAGTGCTCTCTTACTTTTATGCAAATCGGAGTGCATGAGTTTCGTTTTAATAGTGATATTAAGAATACTTTTGAGTATACACTAACATAAGTTTAGATAGTTGCCACCCCTTCATAACCTCTAGAAAAAATTAAGTTTGGTCAAAATCCCGATTTTTTCAAGAATGTTCGTTATTTAGTGCTCTCTTACTTTTATGCAAATCGGAGTGCATGAGTTTTGTTTTAATAGTGATATTAAGGATAATTTTAAGTATACACTAACATAAGTTTAGATAGTTGCCACCCCTTCATAACCTCTAGAAAAAATTAAGTTTGGTTAAAATCCCGATTTTTTCAAGAATGTTCGTTTTTTAGTGCCCTCTTACTTTTATGCAAATCGGAGTACATGAGTTTTGTTTTAATAGTGATATTAAGGATACTTTTGAGTATACACTAACATAAGTTTAGATAGTTGCCACCCCTTCATAACCTCTAGAAAAAATTAAGTTTGGTTAAAATCCCGATTTTTTCAAGAATGTTCGTTATTTAGTGCCCTCTTACTTTTATGCAAATCGGAGTGCATGAGTTTTGTTTTAATAGTGATATTAGGGATACTTTTAAATATACACTAACATAAGTTTAGATAGTTGCCACCCCTTCATAACCTCTAGAAAAAATTAAGTTTGGTTAAAATCCCGATTTTTTCAAGAATGTTCGTTATTTAGTGCTCTCTTACTTTTATGCAAATCGGAGTGCATGAGTTTTGTTTTAATAGTGATATTAAGGATACTTTTAAATATACACTAACATAAGTTTAGATAGTTGCCACCCCTTCATAACCTCTAGAAAAAATTAAGTTTGGTTAAAATCCCGATTTTTTCAAGAATGTTCGTTATTTAGTGCTCTCTTACTTTTATGCAAATCGGAGTGCATGAGTTTTGTTTTAATAGTGATATTAAGGATACTTTTAAATATACACTAACATAAGTTTAGATTGTTGCCACCCCTTCATAACCTCTAGGAAAAATTAAGTTTGGTTAAAATCCCGATTTTTTCAAGAATGTTCGTTTTTTAGTGCCCTCTTTCTTTTATGCAAATCGGAGTGCATGAGTTTTGTTTTAATAGTGATATTAAGGATACTTTTGAGTATACACTAACATAAGTTTAGATAGTTGCCACCCCTTCATAACCTCTAGAAAAAATTAAGTTTGGTTAAAATCCCGATTTTTTCAAGAATGTTCGTTATTTAGTGCTCTCTTACTTTTATGCAAATCGGAGTGCATGAGTTTTGTTTTAATAGTGATATTAAGGATACTTTTGAGTATACACTAACATAAGTTTAGATAGTTGCCACCCCTTCATAACCTCTAGAAAAAATTAAGTTTGGTTAAAATCCCGATTTTTTCAAGAATGTTCGTTATTTAGTGCCCTCTTACTTTTATGCAAATCGGAGTGCATGAGTTTTGTTTTAATAGTGATATTAGGGATACTTTTAAATATACACTAACATAAGTTTAGATAGTTGCCACCCCTTCATAACCTCTAGAAAAAATTAAGTTTGGTTAAAATCCCGATTTTTTCAAGAATGTTCGTTATTTAGTGCTCTCTTACTTTTATGCAAATCGGAGTGCATGAGTTTTGTTTTAATAGTGATATTAAGGATACTTTTGAGTATACACTAACATAAGTTTAGATAGTTGCCACCCCTTCATAACCTCTAGAAAAAATTAAGTTTGGTTAAAATCCCGATTTTTTCAAGAATGTTCGTTATTTAGTGCTCTCTTACTTTTATGCAAATCGGAGTGCATGAATTTTGTTTTAATAGTGATATTAAGAATACTTTTGAGTATACACTAACATAAGTTTAGATAGTTGCCACCCCTTCATAACCTCTAGAAAAAATTAAGTTTGGTTAAAATCCCGATTTTTTCAAGAATGTTCGTTATTTAGTGCTCTCTTACTTTTATGCAAATCGGAGTGCATGAGTTTTGTTTTAATAGTGATATTAAGAATACTTTTGAGTATACACTAACATAAGTTTAGATAGTTGCCACCCCTTCATAACCTCTAGAAAAAATTAAGTTTGGTTAAAATCCCGATTTTTTCAAGAATGTTCGTTATTTAGTGCCCTCTTACTTTTATGCAAATCGGAGTGCATGAGTTTTGTTTTAATAGTGATATTAAGGATACTTTTGAGTATACACTAACATAAGTTTAGATAGTTGCCACCCCTTCATAACCTCTAGAAAAAATTAAGTTTGGTTAAAATCCCGATTTTTTCAAGAATGTTCGTTATTTAGTGCTCTCTTACTTTTATGCAAATCGGAGTGCATGAGTTTTGTTTTAATAGTGATATTAAGAATACTTTTGGGTATACACTAACATAAGTTTAGATAGTTGCCACCCCTTCATAACCTCTAGAAAAAATTAAGTTTGGTTAAAATCTCGATTTTTTCAAGAATGTTCGTTTTTTAGTGCCCTCTTACTTTTATGCAAATCGGAGTGCATGAGTTTTGTTTTAATAGTGATATTAAGGATACTTTTGAGTATACACTAACATAAGTTTAGATAGTTGCCACCCCTTCATAACCTCTAAAAAAAATAAAATTTGGTCAAAATCCCGATTTTTTCAAGAATGTTTGTTATTTAGTGCCCTCTTACTTTTATGCAAATCGGAGTGCATGAGTTTTGTTTTAATAGTGATATTAAGGATACTTTTGAGTATACACTAACATAAGTTTAGATAGTTGCCACCCCTTCATAACCTCTAAAAAAAATGAAATTTGGCCAAAATCCCAATTTTTTCAAGAATGTTCGTTATTTAGTGCCCTCTTACTTTTATGCAAATCGGAGTGCATGAGTTTTGTTTTAATAGTGATATTAAGGATACTTTTGAGTATACACTAACATAAGTTTAGATAGTTGCCACCCCTTCATAACCTCTAGAAAAAATTAAGTTTGGTTAAAATCCCGATTTTTTCAAGAATGTTCGTTATTTAGTGCTCTCTTACTTTTATGCAAATCGGAGTGCATGAGTTTTGTTTTAATAGTGATATTAAGAATACTTTTGAGTATACACTAACATAAGTTTAGATAGTTGCCACCCCTTCATAACCTCTAAAAAAAATAAAATTTGGTCAAAATCCCGATTTTTTCAAGAATGTTTGTTATTTAGTGCCCTCTTACTTTTATGCAAATCGGAGTGCATGAGTTTTGTTTTAATAGTGATATTAAGGATACTTTTGAGTATACACTAACATAAGTTTAGATAGTTGCCACCCCTTCATAACCTCTAGAAAAAATTAAGTTTGGTCAAAATCCCGATTTTTTCAAGAATGTTCGTTATTTAGTGCCCTCTTACTTTTATGCAAATCGGAGTGCATGAGTTTTGTTTTAATAGTGATATTAAGGATACTTTTGAGTATACACTAACATAAGTTTAGATAGTTGCCACCCCTTCAGAACCTCTAGAAAAAATTAAGTTTGGTCAAAATTCCGATTTTTTCAAGAATGTTCGTTATTTAGTGCCCTCTTACTTTTATGCAAATCGGAGTGCATGAGTTTTGTTTTAATAGTGATATTAAGGATACTTTTGAGTATACACTAACATAAGTTTAGATAGTTGCCACCCCTTCATAACCTCTAGAAAAAATTAAGTTTGGTCAAAATCCCGATTTTTTCAAGAATGTTCGTTATTTAGTGCTCTCTTACTTTTATGCAAATCGGAGTGCATGAGTTTTGTTTTAATAGTGATATTAAGAATACTTTTGAGTATACACTAACATAAGTTTAGATAGTTGCCACCCCTTCATAACCTCTAAAAAAAATAAAATTTGGTCAAAATCCCGATTTTTTCAAGAATGTTTGTTATTTAGTGCCCTCTTACTTTTATGCAAATCGGAGTGCATGAGTTTTGTTTTAATAGTGATATTAAGGATACTTTTGAGTATACACTAACATAAGTTTAGATAGTTGCCACCCCTTCATAACCTCTAGAAAAAATTAAGTTTGGTCAAAATCCCGATTTTTTCAAGAATGTTCGTTATTTAGTGCCCTCTTACTTTTATGCAAATCGGAGTGCATGAGTTTTGTTTTAATAGTGATATTAAGGATACTTTTGAGTATACACTAACATAAGTTTAGATAGTTGCCACCCCTTCATAACCTCTAGAAAAAATTAAGTTTGGTCAAAATCCCGATTTTTTCAAGAATGTTCGTTATTTAGTGCCCTCTTACTTTTATGCAAATCGGAGTGCATGAGTTTTGTTTTAATAGTGATATTAAGGATACTTTTGAGTATACACTAACATAAGTTTAGATAGTTGCCACCCCTTCATAACCTCTAAAAAAAATAAAATTTGGTCAAAATCCCGATTTTTTCAAGAATGTTTGTTATTTAGTGCCCTCTTACTTTTATGCAAATCGGAGTGCATGAGTTTTGTTTTAATAGTGATATTAGGGATACTTTTGAGTATACACTAACATAAGTTTAGATAGTTGCCACCCCTTCATAACCTCTAGAAAAAATTAAGTTTGGTTAAAATCCCGATTTTTTCAAGAATGTTCGTTATTTAGTGCCCTCTTACTTTTATGCAAATCGGAGTGCATGAGTTTTGATTTAATAGTGATATTAAGGATACTTTTGAGTATACACTAACATAAGTTTAGATAGTTGCCACCCCTTCATAACCTCTAGAAAAAATTAGGTTTGGTCAAAATCCCGATTTTTTCAAGCATGTTCGTTATTTAGTGCCCTCTTACTTTTATGCAAATCGGAGTGCATGAGTTTTGTTCTAATAGTGATATTAAGGATACTTTTGAGTATACACTAACATAAGTTTAGATAGTTGCCACCCCTTCATAACCTCTAAAAAAAATAAAATTTGGTCAAAATCCCGATTTTTTCAAGAATGTTTGTTATTTAGTGCCCTCTTACTTTTATGCCAATCGGAGTGCATGAGTTTTGTTCTAATAGTGATATTAAGGATACTTTTGAGTATACACTAACATAAGTTTAGATAGTTGCCACCCCTTCATAACCTCTAGAAAAAATTAAGTTTGGTCAAAATCCCGATTTTTTCAAGCATGTTCGTTATTTAGTGCCCTCTTACTTTTATGCAAATCGGAGTGCATGAGTTTTGTTTTAATAGTGGTATTAAGGATACTTTTGAGTATACACTAACATAAGTTTAGATAGTTGCCACCCCTTCATAACCTCTAGAAAAAATTAAGTTTGGTCAAAATCCCGATTTTTTCAAGAATGTTCGTTATTTAGTGCCCTCTTACTTTTATGCAAATCGGAGTGCATGAGTTTTGTTTTAATAGTGATATTAGGAATACTCTTAAATATACACTAACATAAGTTTAGATAGTTGCCACCCCTTCATAACCTCTAAAAAAAATAAAATTTGGTCAAAATCCCGATTTTTTCAAGAATGTTTGTTATTTAGTGCCCTCTTACTTTTATGCCAATCGGAGTGCATGAGTTTTGTTCTAATAGTGATATTAAGGATACTTTTGAGTATACACTAACATAAGTTTAGATAGTTGCCACCCCTTCATAACCTCTAAAAAAAATAAAATTTGGTCAAAATCCCGATTTTTTCAAGAATGTTTGTTATTTAGTGCCCTCTTACTTTTATGCAAATCGGAGTGCATGAGTTTTGTTTTAATAGTGATATTAAGGATACTTTTGAGTATACACTAACATAAGTTTAGATAGTTGCCACCCCTTCATAACCTCTAAAAAAAATAAAATTTGGTCAAAATCCCGATTTTTTCAAGAATGTTTGTTATTTAGTGCCCTCTTACTTTTATGCAAATCGGAGTGCATGAGTTTTGTTTTAATAGTGATATTAAGGATACTTTTGAGTATACACTAACATAAGTTTAGATAGTTGCCACCCCTTCATAACCTCTAGAAAAAATTAAGTTTGGTCAAAATCCCGATTTTTTCAAGAATGTTCGTTATTTAGTGCCCTCTTACTTTTATGCAAATCGGAGTGCATGAGTTTTGTTCTAATAGTGATATTAAGGATACTTTTGAGTATACACTAACATAAGTTTAGATAGTTGCCACCCCTTCATAACCTCTAAAAAAAATAAAATTTGGTCAAAATCCCGATTTTTTCAAGAATGTTTGTTATTTAGTGCCCTCTTACTTTTATGCAAATCGGAGTGCATGAGTTTTGTTTTAATAGTGATATTAAGGATACTTTTGAGTATACACTAACATAAGTTTAGATAGTTGCCACCCCTTCATAACCTCTAAAAAAATTAAGTTTGGTCAAAATCCCGATTTTTTCAAGCATGTTCGTTATTTAGTGCCCTCTTACTTTTATGCAAATCGGAGTGCATGAGTTTTGTTTTAATAGTGATATTAAGGATACTTTTGAGTATACACCAACATAAGTATAGATAGTTGCCACCCCTTCATAACCTCTAGAAAAAATTAAGTTTGGTTAAAATCCCGATTTTTTCAAGAATGTTCGTTATTTAGTGCCCTCTTACTTTTATGCAAATCGGAGTGCATGAGTTTTGTTTTAATAGTGATATTAAGGATACTTTTGAGTATACACTAACATAAGTTTAGATAGTTGCCACCCCTTCAGAACCTCTAGAAAAAATTAAGTTTGGTCAAAATCCCGATTGTTTCAAGAATGTTCGTTATTTAGTGCCCTCTTACTTTTATGCAAATGGGAGTGCATGAGTTTTGTTTTAATAGTGATATTAGGGATACTTTTAAATATACACTAACATAAGTTTAGATAGTTGCCACCCCTTCATAACCTCTAGAAAAAATTAAGTTTGGTCAAAATCCCGATTTTTTCAAGAATGTTCGTTATTTAGTGCCCTCTTACTTTTATGCAAATGGGAGTGCATGAGTTTTGTTTTAATAGTGATATTAGGGATACTTTTAAATATACACTAACATAAGTTTAGATAGTTGCCACCCCTTCATAACCTCTAGAAAAAATTAAGTTTGGTTAAAATCCCGATTTTTTCAAGAATGTTCGTTATTTAGTGCCCTCTTACTTTTATGCAAATCGGAGTGCATGAGTTTTGTTTTAATAGTGATATTAAGGATACTTTTGAGTATACACTAACATAAGTTTAGATAGTTGCCACCCCTTCATAACCTCTAAAAAAATTAAGTTTGGTCAAAATCCCGATTTTTTCAAGCATGTTCGTTATTTAGTGCGCTCTTACTTTTATGCAAATCGGAGTGCATGAGTTTTGTTCTAATAGTGATATTAAGGATACTTTTGAGTATACACTAACATAAGTTTAGATAGTTGCCACCCCTTCATAACCTCTAGAAAAAATTAAGTTTGGTCAAAATCCCGATTTTTTCAAGAATGTTCGTTATTTAGTGCTCTCTTACTTTTATGCAAATCGGAGTGCATGAGTTTTGTTTTAATAGTGATATTAAGGATACTTTTGAGTATACACCAACATAAGTATAGATAGTTGCCACCCCTTTATAACCTCTAGAAAAAATTAAGTTTGGTCAAAATCCCGATTTTTTCAAGAATGTTTGTTATTTAGTGCCCTCTTACTTTTATGCAAATCGGAGTGCATGAGTTTTGTTTTAATAGTGATATTAAGGCTACTTTTGAGTATACACTAACATAAGTTTAGATAGTTGCCACCCCTTCATAACCTCTAGAAAAAATTAAGTTTGGTCAAAATCCCGATTTTTTCAAGCATGTTCGTTATTTAGTGCCCTCTTACTTTTATGCAAATCGGAGTGCATGAGTTTTGTTCTAATAGTGATATTAAGGATACTTTTGAGTATACACTAACATAAGTTTAGATAGTTGCCACCCCTTCATAACCTCTAAAAAAAATAAAATTTGGTCAAAATCCCGATTTTTTCAAGAATGTTTGTTATTTAGTGCCCTCTTACTTTTATGCAAATCGGAGTGCATGAGTTTTGTTTTAATAGTGATATTAAGGATACTTTTGAGTATACACTAACATAAGTTTAGATAGTTGCCACCCCTTCATAACCTCTAGAAAAAATTAAGTTTGGTCAAAATCCCGATTGTTTCAAGAATGTTCGTTATTTAGTGCCCTCTTACTTTTATGCAAATGGGAGTGCATAAGTTTTGTTTTAATGGTGATATTAGGGATACTTTTAAATATACACTAACATAAGTTTAGATAGTTGCCACCCCTTCATAACCTCTAGAAAAAATTAAGTTTGGTTAAAATCCCGATTTTTTCAAGAATGTTCGTTATTTAGTGCCCTCTTACTTTTATGCAAATCGGAGTGCATGAGTTTTGTTTTAATAGTGATATTAAGGATACTTTTGAGTATACACTAACATAAGTTTAGATAGTTGCCACCCCTTCAGAACCTCTAGAAAAAATTAAGTTTGGTCAAAATCCCGATTGTTTCAAGAATGTTCGTTATTTAGTGCCCTCTTACTTTTATGCAAATGGGAGTGCATGAGTTTTGTTTTAATAGTGATATTAGGGATACTTTTAAATATACACTAACATAAGTTTAGATAGTTGCCACCCCTTCATAACCTCTAGAAAAAATTAAGTTTGGTCAAAATCCCGATTTTTTCAAGAATGTTCGTTATTTAGTGCCCTCTTACTTTTATGCAAATGGGAGTGCATGAGTTTTGTTTTAATAGTGATATTAGGGATACTTTTAAATATACACTAACATAAGTTTAGATAGTTGCCACCCCTTCATAACCTCTAGAAAAAATTAAGTTTGGTTAAAATCCCGATTTTTTCAAGAATGTTCGTTATTTAGTGCCCTCTTACTTTTATGCAAATCGGAGTGCATGAGTTTTGTTTTAATAGTGATATTAAGGATACTTTTGAGTATACACTAACATAAGTTTAGATAGTTGCCACCCCTTCATAACCTCTAAAAAAATTAAGTTTGGTCAAAATCCCGATTTTTTCAAGAATGTTCGTTATTTAGTGCCCTCCTACTTATATGAATATCAGAGTGCACGAGTCTAAGAACACTAACTGCTCCTCACCCGTTAGTGGTCGAGAAGCAAAAACCCGATTGTAGGGCATCGCTGCCTTATATCTTGTCCCCTCCACACACAATTTTTCTTGATCGAGGAGCCGAGAAATCGCTGAAAGTTAATATCCCAAGCACTGGCCGCGGCCTTCAGCCACAGAATAAACGATCTCACAGAAGCGAAGGCTTGCGTCGGCTCCTTTGATATCCGTGAACTAGTTTTTTATAAGCCACTGACTTTTTATAACCACTAGTTTTTTATAACTGACAGATGCACCCGGCGCAAATACACTGAGATATCTCGTAAAGTTGTAGTAAACGCATACACCGAACGAAGTGCTTTTATTTTTAAAATCAAAATGGTTATATTCATATAATACGGGAGCAAACTACAAAATTTAGTTACATTTCAAATAGGATTTTTTTTTGTTAAGGCTTATATTGGTCCTTGCTTTTTAGAATAATTATAATAATTATTATTTTTATAAAAATTGTTATTTGACAGTTTTGATACACGATAGAGGTGTAGCTTAATATACTTTTAATTTGTTTTGGAATGGAATTTTTGTGTTAGTTGTTTTATGATAATGGTAAATAATATTTGCCTTTAGTGCGGCACTATAGCTGAGAAAAAGTCTGCTATTTGTGGGATGTTAATATGTTAACAATATACATATACATATGTACATAGGTAGGTATTTTTAAATTAAATTTTAGGTGGAAGGTTTATACGCAGGTAAGTTTTCTCGTATGTTTTAAACACTACACATTTAAGAGTAGGTATCATCGGCTTTTATATATTTATATATAAAAAGATATATGTTTGTATTATTATATACATATGTAGGTACCACACATACGTCCATATTTTATAAAGGTATTATACGTTGTATAGTCGCCGTCCATTATGATAGTCTGGAACAAAATATAAGATTTTTAAGGGTTTTACTACTACTATATTATGCACTTGCATGGGTAAACCAGTCCATAAAAAGACAGATAATTGAAAATGAAAGTCATTATTCTTTATCACATAAAATACTGTATACCTAAATCAACCCTAATATTTTTATATATGTACAATGTTATGTACCTGCACGTATGTACACATACATAGATACATATGGTTTAGGTATATACATATATGTTTATTAAATTAAATAATGTTTATTCTGTATTTATTTGCATGGCACGACAAATTAATTAGGGAATATCCTGAACTTTTCAAAGCTTTTAAACAACCATAATAATAATGAATAATACATAATAATGTAACTTTTCTATACCTACTTTCTTTTATTATTGTTATTGCTCACCTTCTCATAACCCTAGGAAACGAAAATAACCCCTATACGCACAACACAGTGGAAGTTTTTAGCACAACACAAATGGAAGAAAAAACAAAGTCACAGAGTTAAACTCCAAAACAAGGTAATGTGTAATTACTTAACAAAAATAAAATAAAAAACGGCAAATTACAAAATATCGCAAATATACACACTAACGCTCGTACTAATACACTAATTATGACCCGATACCCCACGTGGGCGACGACAGTTGTACCCGTTAGAATGGGGGTAAATGGGAGGAGCCTGAACGAAAAACCGGTTCGGTAAGAAGAGCTAGCCTTCGCTTCTGTGAGATCGTTTATTCTGTGCTTCAGCCTTCCGATTTGGGATTTAGTGATCAGAGTTTTGGACTGCGCTAATTTTTATTTCGTTTTTGTTATTGCGTTCATCGAGTTTGTAGAGTAGAGGTTAGAGGTTTTCGAGTAGTATATTTTTGTTGTGAATTTTTATTTTCGTTTAGATTAATAGTTTTAATTTAAGGTATTTAGGTGGTTTTGGCACTAAAAGGTTTTTTTTTCTAAATTTTTTAGGAATAAATTTTATTATTATTTTTTTAGTTTTTGTTACGTTTATTATTTTGGTAGGTATAGTTTAGAGAATCTGTATTTTGAGATCTTCTGTGTTTCTGTTTTTTTCATTCGTTTTTCATTCAAAGGACCTTTATTAACCTTTCTTCTAAGGATTTAAGGATATTTCAAGGATATTTATAATATTATTGTTCTCTCGATTGTCCTTTTTTTGTTTTTTTGCAAAAAAGCAAGGTTTTTGGTTACAGAACAAATTTTATTAAATCTAATGCTTACAATGGAAAAGAAAAGGAAACAGTGTCTTCTAAATTCTCGCAAGTTGGTGGATTTTTTAAATAGAAAATACCATTATTTGACTTTTCTCGAATTGCAACATCTTAGGCTAGACAGCGCTATTTTGGAAAGTATTTGTAAGTATATGTTTCAGTCCACTGACAAGAAACACAAACAATATTTGCGACGGTTCCTGCAAAGAAATACGGGTAATGTTAAGGAGTTGCTCCTTAACAAAGAAAGTACTTACAAAAAAGAAGGAAACCAATCAAATGAATTTGAAAAAATGTGTGCTGTGTTAACGTCCGGAAAAATAAGTTTTAACAGTTTGGTATGTGGTACATACGCTAGTGATACTTCCATCTTTGCACACTTATGTTCAGAAATAGGTGTAACGAATTCGTTTAGAAATCGAAAGAGACTTTTTGCTTATTGGAAAAGAAATTCAAATAAATTTGCTGTCTTCTTAAATGACTCCAAGAATGGGAGTACAAAAGCCCTTCAACAGGAATTGACAGGGTCGCGTGAAGAAACGTGTTTTCAATCAAATACTAAAGTATTAGACTATTTCGAGTTAGAAAACGATATCTATCAGACCCCTGAAAAAGACAAAATTACTTGTAATACTCCATTACTTGTAAGAGAGCAAGATATAGTCACTAAAAATAACCATTCTGTTTTTCAGCCAGTTAGTTCCGAAAAATATCCAATACCGAAGCAAATTGAAATAATGGAATGTGAATCTAACGTTACAATAATACGTCCATCGGGAACAGTCAATATAAATGATGATAACCACAAAAGGCCATCCTTTTCCAATTGCAAATATTTTGAAGGAACTTTTGAAATAGGTATTGAAGAGTTTAGCCTTATCACTAAAGATAAAAAGTTGATTCCTGCAAAATATGCGTACATAATTAATCAGAAATTTAGGCAAGTAAATACCACATGCCGATTATATTTTAAAGAATCCTTTTATTCTGAAAAGAAAGATATAATAACTATTTATTGTTATTGTATTCATAGGCAATGTAAAACATTTAAAATAATATTTTTGAATGTTTCTTATTCAGGGCGTAATATTACAGCACCTCGACCTAGTAACATCTCAGTTAAGAGGTATGGAGCGCCAAATGGTAGGAAATGTGATGTCTACCATCAAACCATTAGAATGCCGGCAAAAGGATATCTTGTCGTTAGAAAATCTTTCTGTTGGTCTTAAAAACTACGATAAGGTAAAATCCGATGCCGTCTATAGAAAAGTCCGATCCAATCAACTTGCAAAAAATGACAGAGAAAAGAATGATATTTTAGACTTAGTTGAAATGCAGAAAGATCATCCAGAATACATACATTCTGTTGGTGTGCCATTTTACGTGCATATCTTTAGCAAAGAGCAAAATCTTATTGTGCAGAAAGTAGCAAATCAAGTTTTACATTTAGATGCTACAGGTAGCATAATTCGAAAGCCATATGAAGTTTCTAAAAAAGTTTTTTATTATGCTGCGGTTATTCAAATACCAAATAATAATAGAGTTTGTTCTGTTTTTGAAATGGTATCGGCCTGTCATGATGGTGCGACAATTGCTTCTTGGCTTTTTAGCTATAAGACGTATATTTTGTCGTTAAAATATGAATGGCCAATCTTTAAAAAAGTAGTAACCGATTTTAGTTTTGCCTTTATAAATGCATTGATGTTGTCTTGGAATAACATGGATCTTCAAACTTATTTGTCGCAGGTGTTTAATTTTTTAAACCAAGGAATAAAATTACATCAAGACTTTATTCAAGTTCATATTTGCTGTTTTCATGTATTTAAATTAATGGCAGAATCAGTAAATAATTTTTTTATTATAGAACGTAGAAAATTAATAAAGGAGATAATAGCAGTATCATTTAACCTGGAATGGCCTGCATTTTGCAGATGGTTTCAATATTTCTACATTATTACTAACTCCAAATACCACAATCCTATAGTAGATAACGCTCTTTCCCAGTTGGCAAATTTCTCTGTAAAAGTGGACCTAATTAACCAATATGATTCTGTCTCGAGCAATAATTTTCACTTTAAACCAAACGACAATTTTCATGAAAAAAATATATTTTATGAATATTTGAAGCAAGTTATTACTGAGCCAAAAATTAAAATTGGGGAAAGTAAAACGAACAAGGGAAAAGTAAATATTTATTATAATAAGGAGTTTTTTGAAATTTTTTCCAAAAGATACATTCCCTATTGCCCCATGTGGAGTGGGTTTCTTCTTGAGGGTACACGGCTTAGTAATGGACCTGTAGAAAGATGGTTTGGCATCATAAAAAATAATGTTTTGAAAAAACTTACATCGCAAAAATGTAGCCGTGTACTTAGAAACATAAGAAAACATGTTCTTTTTATTGCAAAGGAGGTAGACCTGCAACTAAAAAATAGAAGATGTACGAAACCTTACATTTCCAGTTCGAATATCTCACAGGACAGAACATTTGATAACGACCAAGGACTTCTTTCCCAAGAATCGTGGAATAAAAAAAATAAAACCACGAAATCATCAAATTTTGACCCCAATAATATTAAAAAATTTATACAATCTGCGAATTTAATCAATAAGGTCGAATTAGAAAATGTATTCTGTATATACTGCAGGTACTATACAAAACTCATGCACTCCGATTTGCATAAAAGAAAGAGGGCACTAAATAACGAACATTCTTGAAAAAATCGGGATTTTGACCAAACTTAATTTTTTCTAGAGGTTATGAAGGGGTGGCAACTATCTAAACTTATGTTAGTGTATACTCAAAAGTAGCCTTAATATCACTATTAAAACAAAACTCATGCACTCCGATTTGCATAAAAGTAAGAGGGCACTAAATAACAAACATTCTTGAAAAAATCGGGATTTTGACCAAACTTAATTTTTTCTAGAGGTTATAAAGGGGTGGCAACTATCTATACTTATGTTGGTGTATACTCAAAAGTATCCTTAATATCACTATTAAAACAAAACTCATGCACTCCGATTTGCATAAAAGTAAGAGAGCACTAAATAACGAACATTCTTGAAAAAATCGGGATTTTGACCAAACTTAATTTTTTCTAGAGGTTATGAAGGGGTGGCAACTATCTAAACTTATGTTAGTGTATACTCAAAAGTATCCTTAATATCACTATTAGAACAAAACTCATGCACTCCGATTTGCATAAAAGTAAGAGGGCACTAAATAACGAACATGCTTGAAAAAATCGGGATTTTGACCAAACTTAATTTTTTCTAGAGGTTATGAAGGGGTGGCAACTATCTAAACTTATGTTAGTGTATACTCAAAAGTATCCTTAATATCACTATTAAAACAAAACTCATGCACTCCGATTTGCATAAAAGTAAGAGGGCACTAAATAACAAACATTCTTGAAAAAATCGGGATTTTGACCAAATTTTATTTTTTTTAGAGGTTATGAAGGGGTGGCAACTATCTAAACTTATGTTAGTGTATACTCAAAAGTATCCTTAATATCACTATTAGAACAAAACTCATGCACTCCGATTTGCATAAAAGTAAGAGGGCACTAAATAACGAACATTCTTGAAAAAATCGGGATTTTGACCAAACTTAATTTTTTCTAGAGGTTATGAAGGGGTGGCAACTATCTAAACTTATGTTAGTGTATACTCAAAAGTATCCTTAATATCACTATTAAAACAAAACTCATGCACTCCGATTTGCATAAAAGTAAGAGGGCACTAAATAACAAACATTCTTGAAAAAATCGGGATTTTGACCAAATTTTATTTTTTTTAGAGGTTATGAAGGGGTGGCAACTATCTAAACTTATGTTAGTGTATACTCAAAAGTATCCTTAATATCACTATTAAAACAAAACTCATGCACTCCGATTTGCATAAAAGTAAGAGGGCACTAAATAACGAACATTCTTGAAAAAATTGGGATTTTGACCAAATTTCATTTTTTTTAGAGGTTATGAAGGGGTGGCAACTATCTAAACTTATGTTAGTGTATATTTAAAAGTATCCCTAATATCACTATTAAAACAAAACTCATGCACTCCCATTTGCATAAAAGTAAGAGGGCACTAAATAACGAACATTCTTGAAAAAATCGGGATTTTGACCAAACTTAATTTTTTCTAGAGGTTATGAAGGGGTGGCAACTATCTAAACTTATGTTAGTGTATATTTAAAAGTATCCCTAATATCACTATTAAAACAAAACTCATGCACTCCGATTTGCATAAAAGTAAGAGGGCACTAAATAACGAACATTCTTGAAAAAATCGGGATTTTGACCAAATTTTATTTTTTTTAGAAGTTATGAAGGGGTGGCAACTATCTAAACTTATGTTAGTGTATACTCAAAAGTATTCTTAATATCACTATTAGAACAAAACTCATGCACTCCGATTTGCATAAAACTAAGAGGGCACTAAATAACGAACATGCTTGCAAAAATCGGGATTTTGACCAAACTTAATTTTTTCTAGAGGTTATGAAGGGGTGGCAACTATCTAAACTTATGTTAGTGTATACTCAAAAGTATCCTTAATATCACTGTTAAAACAAAACTCATGCACTCCGATTTGCATAAAAGTAAGAGGGCACTAAATAACGAACATTCTTGAAAAAATTGGGATTTTGACCAAATTTCATTTTTTTTTGGGGGTTATGAAGGGGTGGCAACTATCTAAACTTATGTTAGTGTATACTCAAAAGTATCCTTAATATCACTATTAAAACAAAACTCATGCACTCCGATTTGCATAAAAGTAAGAGGGCACTAAATAACGAACATTCTTGAAAAAATTGGGATTTTGACCAAATTTCATTTTTTTTAGAGGTTATGAAGGGGTGGCAACTATCTAAACTTATGTTAGTGTATACTCAAAAGTATCCTTAATATCACTATTAAAACAAAACTCATGCACTCCGATTTGCATAAAAGTAAGAGGGCACTAAATAACGAACATTCTTGAAAAAATTGTGATTTTGACCAAATTTCATTTTTTTTAGAGGTTATGAAGGGGTGGCAACTATCTAAACTTATGTTAGTGTATATTTAAAAGTATCCCTAATATCACTATTAAAACAAAACTCATGCACTCCGATTTGCATAAAACTAAGAGTGCACTAAATAACGAACATGCTTGCAAAAATCGGGATTTTGACCAAACTTAATTTTTTCTAGAGGTTATGAAGAGGTGGCAACTATCTAAACTTATGTTAGTGTATACTCAAAAGTATCCTTAATATCACTATTAAAACAAAACTCATGCACTCCGATTTGCATAAAAGTAAGAGGGCACTAAATAACGAACATTCTTGAAAAAATCGGGATTTTGACCAAATTTTATTTTTTTTAGAGGTTATGAAGGGGTGGCAACTATCTAAACTTATGTTAGTGTATATTTAAGAGTATCCCTAATATCACTATTAAAACAAAACTCATGCACTCCGATTTGCATAAAAGTAAGAGGGCACTAAATAACGAACATTCTTGAAAAAATCGGGATTTTGACCAAACTTAATTTTTTCTAGAGGTTATGAAGGGGTGGCAACTATCTAAACTTATGTTAGTGTATACTCAAAAGTATCCTTAATACCACTATTAAAACAAAACTCATGCACTCCGATTTGCATAAAAGTAAGAGGGCACTAAATAACAAACATGCTTGAAAAAATCGGGATTTTGACCAAACTTAATTTTTTCTAGAGGTTATGAAGGGGTGGCAACTATCTAAACTTATGTTAGTGTATACTCAAAAGTATCCTTAATATCACTATTAGAACAAAACTCATGCACTCCGATTGGCATAAAAGTAAGAGGGCACTAAATAACAAACATTCTTGAAAAAATCGGGATTTTGACCAAATTTTATTTTTTTTAGAGGTTATGAAGGGGTGGCAACTATCTAAACTTATGTTAGTGTATACTCAAAAGTATCCTTAATATCACTATTAGAACAAAACTCATGCACTCCGATTTGCATAAAAGTAAGAGGGCACTAAATAACGAACATTCTTGAAAAAATCGGGATTTTGACCAAACTTAATTTTTTCTAGAGGTTATGAAGGGGTGGCAACTATCTAAACTTATGTTAGTGTATACTCAAAAGTATCCTTAATATCACTATTAAAACAAAACTCATGCACTCCGATTTGCATAAAAGTAAGAGGGCACTAAATAACAAACATTCTTGAAAAAATCGGGATTTTGACCAAATTTTATTTTTTTTAGAGGTTATGAAGGGGTGGCAACTATCTAAACTTATGTTAGTGTATACTCAAAAGTATCCTTAATATCACTATTAAAACAAAACTCATGCACTCCGATTTGCATAAAAGTAAGAGGGCACTAAATAACGAACATGCTTGCAAAAATCGGGATTTTGACCAAACTTAATTTTTTCTAGAGGTTATGAAGGGGTGGCAACTATCTAAACTTATGTTAGTGTATACTCAAAAGTATCCTTAATATCACTGTTAAAACAAAACTCATGCACTCCGATTTGCATAAAAGTAAGAGGGCACTAAATAACGAACATTCTTGAAAAAATTGGGATTTTGACGAAATTTCATTTTTTTTTGGGGGTTATGAAGGGGTGGCAACTATCTAAACTTATGTTAGTGTATACTCAAAAGTATCCTTAATATCACTATTAAAACAAAACTCATGCACTCCGATTTGCATAAAAGTAAGAGGGCACTAAATAACGAACATTCTTGAAAAAATTGGGATTTTGACCAAATTTCATTTTTTTTAGAGGTTATGAAGGGGTGGCAACTATCTAAACTTATGTTAGTGTATATTTAAAAGTATCCCTAATATCACTATTAAAACAAAACTCATGCACTCCGATTTGCATAAAACTAAGAGTGCACTAAATAACGAACATGCTTGCAAAAATCGGGATTTTGACCAAACTTAATTTTTTCTAGAGGTTATGAAGAGGTGGCAACTATCTAAACTTATGTTAGTGTATACTCAAAAGTATCCTTAATATCACTATTAAAACAAAACTCATGCACTCCGATTTGCATAAAAGTAAGAGGGCACTAAATAACGAACATTCTTGAAAAAATCGGGATTTTGACCAAATTTTATTTTTTTTAGAGGTTATGAAGGGGTGGCAACTATCTAAACTTATGTTAGTGTATATTTAAGAGTATCCCTAATATCACTATTAAAACAAAACTCATGCACTCCGATTTGCATAAAAGTAAGAGGGCACTAAATAACGAACATTCTTGAAAAAATCGGGATTTTGACCAAACTTAATTTTTTCTAGAGGTTATGAAGGGGTGGCAACTATCTAAACTTATGTTAGTGTATACTCAAAAGTATCCTTAATACCACTATTAAAACAAAACTCATGCACTCCAATTTGCATAAAAGTAAGAGGGCACTAAATAACGAACATGCTTGAAAAAATCGGGATTTTGACCAAACTTAATTTTTTCTAGAGGTTATGAAGGGGTGGCAACTATCTAAACTTATGTTAGTGTATACTCAAAAGTATCCTTAATATCACTATTAGAACAAAACTCATGCACTCCGATTGGCATAAAAGTAAGAGGGCACTAAATAACAAACATTCTTGAAAAAATCGGGATTTTGACCAAATTTTATTTTTTTTAGAGGTTATGAAGGGGTGGCAACTATCTAAACTTATGTTAGTGTATATTTAAGAGTATCCCTAATATCACTATTAAAACAAAACTCATGCACTCCGATTTGCATAAAAGTAAGAGGGCACTAAATAACGAACATTCTTGAAAAAATCGGGATTTTGACCAAACTTAATTTTTTCTAGAGGTTATGAAGGGGTGGCAACTATCTAAACTTATGTTGGTGTATACTCAAAAGTATTCTTAATATCACTATTAGAACAAAACTCATGCACTCCGATTGGCATAAAAGTAAGAGGGCACTAAATAACAAACATTCTTGAAAAAATCGGGATTTTGACCAAATTTTATTTTTTTTAGAGGTTATGAAGGGGTGGCAACTATCTAAACTTATGTTAGTGTATACTCAAAAGTATCCTTAATATCACTATTAAAACAAAACTCATGCACTCCGATTTGCATAAAAGTAAGAGGGCACTAAATAACGAACATTCTTGAAAAAATCGGGATTTTGACCAAATTTTATTTTTTTTAGAGGTTATGAAGGGGTGGCAACTATCTAAACTTATGTTAGTGTATATTTAAGAGTATCCCTAATATCACTATTAAAACAAAACTCATGCACTCCGATTTGCATAAAAGTAAGAGGGCACTAAATAACGAACATTCTTGAAAAAATCGGGATTTTGACCAAACTTAATTTTTTCTAGAGGTTATGAAGGGGTGGCAACTATCTAAACTTATGTTAGTGTATACTCAAAAGTATCCTTAATACCACTATTAAAACAAAACTCATGCACTCCAATTTGCATAAAAGTAAGAGGGCACTAAATAACGAACATGCTTGAAAAAATCGGGATTTTGACCAAACTTAATTTTTTCTAGAGGTTATGAAGGGGTGGCAACTATCTAAACTTATGTTAGTGTATACTCAAAAGTATCCTTAATATCACTATTAGAACAAAACTCATGCACTCCGATTTGCATAAAAGTAAGAGGGCACTAAATAACGAACATGCTTGCAAAAATCGGGATTTTGACCAAACTTAATTTTTTCTAGAGGTTCTGAAGGGGTGGCAACTATCTAAACTTATGTTAGTGTATATTTAAAAGTATCCCTAATATCACTATTAAAACAAAACTCATGCACTCCCATTTGCATAAAAGTAAGAGGGCACTAAATAACGAACATTCTTGAAAAAATCGGGATTTTGACCAAACTTAATTTTTTCTAGAGGTTATGAAGGGGTGGCAACTATCTAAACTTATGTTAGTGTATATTTAAGAGTATCCCTAATATCACTATTAAAACAAAACTCATGCACTCCGATTTGCATAAAAGTAAGAGGGCACTAAATAACGAACATTCTTGAAAAAATCGGGATTTTGACCAAACTTAATTTTTTCTAGAGGTTATGAAGGGGTGGCAACTATCTAAACTTATGTTAGTGTATACTCAAAAGTATCCTTAATATCACTATTAGAACAAAACTCATGCACTCCGATTTGCATAAAAGTAAGAGGGCACTAAATAACGAACATGCTTGAAAAAATCGGGATTTTGACCAAACTTAATTTTTTCTAGAGGTTATGAAGGGGTGGCAACTATCTAAACTTATGTTAGTGTATACTCAAAAGTATCCTTAATATCACTATTAAAACAAAACTCATGCACTCCGATTTGCATAAAAGTAAGAGGGCACTAAATAACAAACATTCTTGAAAAAATCGGGATTTTGACCAAATTTTATTTTTTTTAGAGGTTATGAAGGGGTGGCAACTATCTAAACTTATGTTAGTGTATACTCAAAAGTATCCTTAATATCACTATTAGAACAAAACTCATGCACTCCGATTTGCATAAAAGTAAGAGGGCACTAAATAACGAACATGCTTGAAAAAATCGGGATTTTGACCAAACTTAATTTTTTCTAGAGGTTATGAAGGGGTGGCAACTATCTAAACTTATGTTAGTGTATACTCAAAAGTATCCTTAATATCACTATTAAAACAAAACTCATGCACTCCGATTTGCATAAAAGTAAGAGGGCACTAAATAACAAACATTCTTGAAAAAATCGGGATTTTGACCAAATTTTATTTTTTTTAGAGGTTATGAAGGGGTGGCAACTATCTAAACTTATGTTAGTGTATACTCAAAAGTATCCTTAATATCACTATTAGAACAAAACTCATGCACTCCGATTTGCATAAAAGTAAGAGGGCACTAAATAACGAACATGCTTGCAAAAATCGGGATTTTGACCAAACTTAATTTTTTCTAGAGGTTCTGAAGGGGTGGCAACTATCTAAACTTATGTTAGTGTATATTTAAAAGTATCCCTAATATCACTATTAGAACAAAACTCATGCACTCCCATTTGCATAAAAGTAAGAGGGCACTAAATAACGAACATTCTTGAAAAAATCGGGATTTTGACCAAACTTAATTTTTTCTAGAGGTTATGAAGGGGTGGCAACTATCTAAACTTATGTTAGTGTATATTTAAGAGTATCCCTAATATCACTATTAAAACAAAACTCATGCACTCCGATTTGCATAAAAGTAAGAGGGCACTAAATAACGAACATTCTTGAAAAAATCGGGATTTTGACCAAACTTAATTTTTTCTAGAGGTTATGAAGGGGTGGCAACTATCTAAACTTATGTTGGTGTATACTCAAAAGTATTCTTAATATCACTATTAGAACAAAACTCATGCACTCCGATTTGCATAAAACTAAGAGGGCACTAAATAACGAACATGCTTGCAAAAATCGGGATTTTGACCAAACTTAATTTTTTCTAGAGGTTATGAAGGGGTGGCAACTATCTAAACTTATGTTAGTGTATATTTAAAAGTATCCCTAATATCACTATTAAAACAAAACTCATGCACTCCCATTTGCATAAAAGTAAGAGGGCACTAAATAACGAACATTCTTGAAAAAATCGGGATTTTGACCAAACTTAATTTTTTCTAGAGGTTATGAAGGGGTGGCAACTATCTAAACTTATGTTAGTGTATATTTAAGAGTATCCCTAATATCACTATTAAAACAAAACTCATGCACTCCGATTTGCATAAAAGTAAGAGGGCACTAAATAACGAACATTCTTGAAAAAATTGGGATTTTGACCAAATTTCATTTTTTTTAGAGGTTATGAAGGGGTGGCAACTATCTAAACTTATGTTAGTGTATATTTAAAAGTATCCCTAATATCACTATTAAAACAAAACTCATGCACTCCGATTTGCATAAAAGTAAGAGGGCACTAAATAACGAACATTCTTGAAAAAATCGGGATTTTGACCAAATTTTATTTTTTTTAGAAGTTATGAAGGGGTGGCAACTATCTAAACTTATGTTAGTGTATACTCAAAAGTATCCTTAATATCACTATTAAAACAAAACTCATGCACTCCGATTTGCATAAAAGTAAGAGGGCACTAAATAACGAACATTCTTGAAAAAATCGGGATTTTGACCAAATTTTATTTTTTTTAGAGGTTATGAAGGGGTGGCAACTATCTAAACTTATGTTAGTGTATACTCAAAAGTATCCTTAATATCACTATTAAAACAAAACTCATGCACTCCGATTTGCATAAAAGTAAGAGAGCACTAAATAACGAACATTCTTGAAAAAATCGGGATTTTGACCAAACTTAATTTTTTTTACAGGTTATGAAGGGGTGGCAACTATCTAAACTTATGATAGTGTATACTCAAAAGTATCCTTAATATCACTATTAAAACAAAACTCATACACTCTGATTTGCATAAAAATAGGAGGGCACCAAGTATACAAAATCTGGAAAAAAAATTTGGATTCCATTCAAATTTTATTTTTATTTATGAGATAGAATTTAAATTTATATATATTTAAAAGTATTAAAATATAAGAACTCATTCACCATAAAATATCAGAAATTATGAAAATGAAATAACTAATATTAAACATTAAAAAATATTATTTTTCCTCATATACGCTTGTTTTTTAAGATTAAATTTATTTTTTAATGCATAATAAAGATAAAAATTAGTACTATTACGTAATTTTATACAGATGATGTTCATTTCCTTAGATTTTTAAAAATATCCGGCCTGACACAAATAGTAGGCCGGTCACGCGGAGCGGTAACTTTATGGCTGGCATTTTATGGATAACTTCACACAAACCTTTCGTGGATAAAAATAGAGCCCTGCAGACTCAAAATTTTCGTAGCAAACCGAATTACACGAATAACAGAACTTTTAAATATTGATGAATGGAAACATGTTAGGACAAATAATAACTCAGCAGATATTATATCACGCGGTTTAAGTCCAAAGGAATTAATAAATAGCAAAATTTGGTTTAATGGTCCAAAATTTGTTTATGACAAAACTAACCCGGAAGTTACAAATAACATAGAAATAATTCTTGAAAACTTACCTGAAATTAAACCAAATTCTTTATCATTAATTAATTTCCAAGAAAAAATTGAATCAAAAAATCATTTAAATATTTTTGAAAAATACTCTACATTATCCAAACTGGTTAGAATTGTTGCTTACCTTTTAAGATTCAAAAATCGTTGCTTAAATAAGAAACCTATAACAGAATCATTAAGTTCCGAAGAACTTAAGAATGCTAAATTAAGGTTAATAATATTAGCTCAGTCTGTATCGTTTAAACAAGAAATTAGTGAACTAAATAAATTTAAATCAATTAAATTTAATCAAAGTAAGATTCTTAATTTAAACCCCTTTATTGATGATCAAAATGTCTTAAGAGTAGGAGGTAGACTATCAAAGTCAGAATTAACTTATAATCAGCAACACCCCATAATTTTGCCAAGCAAACATAAGCTCACTTATTTAATAATTTGAAATTTCCATCTTAAATATTTACATGTTGGAGTTCAGAATTTATTATCTATTATAAGGTTGACGTATTGGCCTGTAAATGGTGAAAACGCCGTAAAGCATGTTTTAAAATCTTGTGTTCGATGTTATAGATTAAATCCGAAACCGTGCAAGTTTTTAATGGGTGACTTACCTAATAGCAGAGTAACGCCCAATCGACCATTTACTAATTATGGCATCGATTATGCCGGGCCAATTTTTATTAGAGATGGAATTTTACGTCGAAGCGATAAGAAAGTTAAGACTTACATTTGCATATTTGTATGTTTCTCTACTCGCGCTACTCATATTGAGTTAGTAACTGACTTGACTTCTTCTAGCTTTTTGAACGTTTTGAAACGACCCCATATGGGAGGCCTCTGGGAAGCGGCAGTAAAGTCGACCAAATTTCATCTCAAGCGTGTCTTAAGCGAATCTTCTTTAAGTTTTGAGGAGATGTATACCTTGCTCGTACAGATTGAGGCATGCTTGAACTCGAGACCGTTGACACCATTGTCAAATGATTCCCGAGATTTTATTTCCCTAACCCCCGCGCATTTCTTGATCGGGAGCTCATTGGCGAGTCCTCCAGAAGAAAATGTCACGGACATGAAGACCACACGGTTAGATCGATATCACCGACTGCAACAGTTTTGGCAGCGTTGGTCCAAAGACTACCTCACCCAGATGCAGACACGCTCCAAGTGGCAGCACGACATTCATAATGACTTAAAAGTGGACTCTTTAGTTGTATTAATCGAAGACAATACACCCCCATTAAAGTGGCCTATGGCTAGAGTGGTTGAACTGTTCCGAGGGTCTAATAATGTGGTGCGTGTAGTATCTTTAAAACTTCCTAATGGCAATGTGATTAAGCGTGCTATTAACAAAGTGTGTTTATTGCCTATAGAAGTTTAATGTTCAGACTGTTCCCATTAGACTTCTATTTGTTGAAAAGAGACTTTTCAAGGCGGGCGGCATGTTCCAACTTGGAAAGACATTACAAGCTGACAACCTCGCTTTTTACTTGTGACGACACCCAATCCGGGAGCGAGAGGGGTTGGTGGGAAGTGAGGTCCGAAGAAAGAAAGTGTAAGACAGAAGTCAGAACGACTCGAGACACCGACTCATACGCGTATATTTTAAATTTACTTTTAATTTTATGTTTATTTCTATTTCCCAGTATTAGGTAATTAGTTATATCTAAGGCCGATGTTCTTTGTACAGTTTACTTACATCGAATATATTCATTTGTTTTGTCAAGCTAAGTGTTTGACTGGTCCTTCAAATTACCGCAAATCACATCAATGTGTTTCAAGCTTAGACCGCATCCGTACTAGATTTTTTCAGTGTCAGATTGAAAATGCTGAGAGGAAACCAAGAGGAAGGCGGTATACTTTTGAAGACCAAGTATTGGCACTAGCTTTGTATAAGCAAAGTAGCGGCTCTGGATACCGATTTCTGTCAAAGCTGTTTGCATTACCATCACGTAAAACTGTCATGAAACTGCTTAATAGAATCCCCATTCGTCCAGGATTACATGAAGAGGCGTTTGCAGTTTTGAAGGCTGAGGCAAAACACTTCAAAAATCCCCAAGATAGGCATTGTATTTTAATGTTCGACGAAATAAGTATTCAGCCAAATTTACAACCTAATTATAGCGAAGGAAGGGTTGTTGGTTTTGAAGACTTAGGATTTAGGCAGACTTAAGAAATAGCTAATCATGCTCAGGTAATTAATATGGCTCATTAATATATTAATACGTATATTTTTTTTCTAAGAGTATCTATCATTTTTAACTGGTACCACATTTATATTAGGTAATATTTAATAATATTTGTAATAATATTTGTTTTTTCAATCAACCAATTGGTTCAATCTTTTACATCAATTACTTTAGTATTAAATCTGAAAACGAAAGTTACAATTTATTAGTTAAAAATAGGCCTTAAATAAACCTACTTTAAAATTATTGCTTTTAGGGATTCATGCTTCGTGGTATCCGGCGGAAATGGAAACAACCTGTTTATTACAATTTTGTGAATGCCGCTACCAAAAAACACGATTTGGTTAATATTATAAAACACATTGTAAGAAAATGTCACAGCATTGGGCTCAATATTGTAGCCACTGTATATGTGATCAGGGTTCAAACAATCGCTCCGCCATTCAAAGCCTGGTAGATCAAACCAAAGCGAAATATATTATATGAGGCAAGGAACCCAACTACTTGATTACCATTTCGAGGTGGATAATAAGACGATAATTCCATTATATGACGTTCCACACATTTTCAAATGCCTCCGTAATAACTTTGTTAGGCATAACATCAGTTACATTGAAAATAGCGTTAAAAAGTAGCTATACTCTATTTCAGAAGTGTGTAGAGCAATAAAACCTCATTAGGTATGCAACAGTGGTACCTGGTGATCCACCAATATTTTATGCCACTACCTTAGTTGGGTATTAGTTTCAATGTAAAATTCTTTCTTTTCGTTGATTGCAGGTAGTGCCACCCGGTTTTGGGTCATTTTATGAGTTTTGCCCATTGTTACCCACTGATAAACATTGAAAACGGTTCGCCAAAGGCGTGCAACTGGGACTTGTTTTTTACCTTATAATTAATGTACTTAAATGCTATTTTATTTTAGAAAGTTACTTTTGTTTAAATGGAATAATATATTTTTTTCACAAATTTATTGAACATAACATGTAGAGTAAAACAGTTGAAAATGTCACTTTTGGATCTGGCACTTTTTGAACAGTGTATAACAATTTTAAATTATAATAGATTGTAGTCTTCTTCGTCATCTGACGAACTGTCATCACCTCTTGACATTACAATTAAAGGATCGACTGTCTGATCGATGAGGTTGTCAAGATCCCACATTTTGTCCTCTTGCTTAATTACATGCTGGACTGCTTTTCGCCAATTCTCTGGTGTCGCTTCCGTAATGGCTTGATCAAACAGTAGCTTAACATCCTTCATTTTAAAAGTCGTGTTTTGTCTTGCTACAAATCCTTTTACCTGCGCCCATATCAGTTCTATAGGATTTAGTTCGCAATGATATGGCGGTAAGCGCAGTACAGTTATATTATATTTTTCGGCTATATCTTCCACGGCGTATTTCATGAAACGAGTTTTGTGTAAGTTTGCTATTGCCAGCAGTTCTTTTTTTATCAAATTTGCTTCAAACGCAATACCTTTTGCAGTCAGCCAATCGATAATTTCTTGCTTTCTCCAACTTGAAGTTGGCGTCTTCTCTATTCGCCGTGAATGATAGCTTGCGTTATCCATAACCACCACCGAATTAGCCGGAAGAAATTTTATCATTTCACCAAAATAGTCCTCGAAAACGTCTGAGTTCATGTCTTCATGGTAATCTCCTGTGCGAGTCGACTCAAAGGTTAGCAGACCTTCTTTTAAAAATCCCTCTTCGCTTCCAATATGTGTGATTATAAGTCTTTTTCCTTTTCCCGAAGGTACTTTAATACCCGTAGACAGGCCTTCTATGAAAGCTTGGCGAGCACTGGTTATATTTTTGTCTTGCCACATTTTTTGGACTATATAACCTTCGTTAATCCACGTCTCATCAAGATAAAAAACTTTCTTTTGCTCCCTGCGGTACTGCTTGATACTTCTCAAGTATTGTCGTCTCCAACAAACAATTTCGTCGCTCTCCAGTAAAAGTGCTTTGCGGTTATGCTTTTCCCAGGCAAAATCCATATATTTTAAAGTTTTCCATAAAAGTTTTCTACTTATCAACGGAATACTGTCATCTCGGCCAAGCTCCATTAAAATTTTGTCTAGGGTGGGTATTTCCTTTTTAAAATAAAAAGAGTGAACTTTTCTTCGAATTATACATTTAGCATTTTCATCAAGGACTTTTTTAGGTCGTCCTGGCTTTTGCTTGGGAGATTCCACTTGACCTGCTACTTTTCTTTCCCGCAACAATTTGAAAATGGTGGACTTTCCAATTCCACTCATTCGAGAACATTTTTCAACAATTTCTTGCACAGTAAAACTAGGGTAATCGTGTTTTATGCAATCATGTACATTTAAAATAATAACTTTTTCACTCAGCGATAGTGGAGAATTTTTAGTACATCTTTTCGTTGGACTGAATACCTCCATTTTTTAAATATTGGGATAATAATATTGTGATTACACTACAGCGTAGCAGTGACTACTAACGTTTAAAATATGATTTAAAAGTATTTATAGTCTGTATATATTACCTGACCCCATTTTTGCATGTTACAAAGCGTTAAAAGATAGGTACCTATACAAAAGGATTAAAAGTATTTAATTAGTATTTAATCTCTTTCAAAATAAAGGCATTTAATCCGTGAAAATTAAATTTATAAATATTATAAGTACCTGCGCCTATGAACTACCACGAAATGTAGCCAAACAGAACGGAATTCCCCAGTTTATTGCTCTATACACTTCTGAAATAGCGTATAAATGGGACCATATATATAAGGCATATCAGCTAGACCCTTGTCTAGGAAGCCTAAGGTTGATGCCTAAAATTACTGATGCCCACGTAAATCCACAAAAAATTCAGAAAATGAAGGTGTCAAAATGCACGCAGGTTTTTAGCCACTCTGTCGCTTGCTTTTTCAGGTATATTATTTTTTTTTTTTTTTTTAATGAATTACACAATGAATTAACGTTACAATAAATTATAATCTTAATTTTTAGAGACAACTATAAAAACTGACGACGAAGAAATAAAAATGGAGAAATCGGCATCCGAAACAGCCGATCTTTTGGAATTCCTAGATAAGCTTTTCGACAGTTTAAATGGCAGTTCTTTTAACGCCGATCTTGCAAAACCGTTAAGACTTGCCGTTAAATCCAGTTCTCCGCACAGGCAGTTTTGGAAAAATTCCCTCCGCAGATTGGAAAATATGAAATTTTTAAATGGTGGATCACGTCCACCATGTTTAAAAAATTTAAAAATACCGCTGATAAATTTCGAAGATTTATGGACCGTTCTGCAAAAAAATAATTTTACATAATATCTAATGCCCAGAACCTTTAATCAGGACCCCCTAGAAAACTTTTTTGGCAGCATCCGCCAAAGAGGGCAAAGGAATGTAAATCCGACGGCAGCAGACTTTTCTAATTACTGTAACAGTTTACTAGTTAAGCAGCTAACTTTTTCCCAGTCTGTAGGGGCTAACTGTGAACATGATAAGTCGGAAGTTTTTTTTATCACTTAAAAGACTAGTTTCGCAGGTGAGTAAAAAATATATGTCATAAAAAATACCAATAAAATATTTGACCATAAATCTAATATGAAAAAGGAGTTACTATAGAAATTTACATAATTAATTTTACATAAATCATAATAATTTACTTTTTTTTCTTTATATTAGGGGCTGCCAGAAGACGAAGCTGATCAAGAGGATGAGGCCCGAACCGAATTTTGTAGCGTACCAGATAAGTTGCCATCGAACAACATACGGTCCATTGAGGTTGTTCGGAACTTTTGATATTTTTAGTTTTATCCTACCCGGACTAACAATTTAGCAACCATTTATCGACCGGACTAATAAAAAGACGTCACCGTCGCGAAATTTTATGCGTGCTTTTCGGCCGGTTCACGCTGGGCAAAAAGGAAACAATATTGCAGCAGTTATAGTTTGACCGTCGGATCTGTGTCTACGAAAAGAATGCGGGCGAAATTTTGAAGCGTTGTCACGTCTTACTGCAAAAACGAAATAGTATTGAATAAAAAGTAAATATAATGGTAAAATTAAGCTATTTCATCATAAAAAAGATAATAAATAATATAATGAAGTTTAAACCATATTTTTTAGTTCTATTTGCTAATGTTTTGCATATTATAAAATCCAATATTGACTAACATTTATCCGAAATTCCTAATAAAACTTACAAAGCCGGAAACGTCGTGCTTTCGCGGAAGCATCTCGCTGTTTGGGGACAGGTGATTGGTTGATGACATCGCGGCCATTAATTTATTATTTTTATGCAGCGCTCTGTCTTTCTCTATCTTATTGAATCGCATCCTATCAGGTTTTGTGTAATTTTCGGAATAATATCGATTTCTTGCAGATTCAGTGGCGACGGTGTATGTTAATACTTTTGAGCTATTAAACTGTTTTTATTGTTGTATTTTTAGGTACCTACTTAATTTATGACCTATGACTTTTGAGTAGTGTAGCATAGTTTGGTTTATTTGCTATTATTGTTGTTGCTGTTTTGTTGTTGTTTTGTGTTATTTGTTTCTTTGTTGTTAAAGTTCATAATTTTTAACAGTTTTCGTGTTATTTACGTTAAAATGAATAACTTTATTCATAGAAAGACAATTCATAGCCAGGTAAGGGAAGTGATTGCGAATGTTTATAGGTAAGTAAAATGATAATAAGAGAATTATAAAGCCTTAGCATAGTTATGAAAAAAAAACATTAAAATAAAATCATAATTTATGCGACACTAATTTTCAAAAATTATGTACCTAATGTTGATAAAAATCATATTCAATGAAATAAAACCAAGCTCGATTGCTTTACAAACAAAAAGATTTAAAGTTAATGTTGGTCATTTTGAATATAAAATGTCTATAAATATAAGTAATATGAATTGGAACGACGACTAAAAAAAATCGAATATCAGGATTATATACTTCTTGTACAAATTTTTAGGGTTTGCAATGAAGAAGCTACTAATAACTTCGTTAATCTACCAGTAAAGCGCAAACTTGAAAGAGTATCTCAATATACTGGCGTAAGCATTTCAATGGTGAAAAAAATTCACAAAAAAGATGAAGAAAGAATGCGGACGGACCCCAACAAAATGCTTTCTAGTCCCGGCAAAAAAAGACCGCCGAAGGTGGAACAAGACGACAACTTTCATTTTCAAATAGTTAAACACCTAATAAATCGAATTGATATGGGTTTAAAGTTGTGCCTACTAGCAGAAAGCTGTTGCAAAAATTGCCAGAAGAAGAACATTTTCCAAAAATAACATCTTTAAGGTAAAAATACCTAAGAGAAATAAAAAAACACCGAGCCGAAAGTCGCAATATTGTCTATTTAGATGAAACTTGGATAGACAATGACCTAACGTTTAAAAAATGCTGGCAGAGTGAGACTGTTACTGGAGTGGTTAGCAATATATCTTCAACAGGTACAAATTGATTATACTTATTTAAATAATAATTTAAATTATACATATTATGTAGTAAATGCAATGTTTAAACAGCATAATTCGGATTATCTGCCCTGCTCTTTCCCTCGCGATATCCAGGCATCGAGTACGGCACTCTTATTTTAAGTGAATAAACTAAGTAGGTGTATTACAAATTTTGTGTTTTCTTTACTTTACTTTTATCTCAAACTTCCCTAATCTTGTCTGTCATTTTTTTATTACATATTTACAAACAAAATATTTTAGAAGACCTTAATTTCCAAATTAATATCTTACCTACTATAATACCTATTTTAAAATTAAAACCAAACCATATTTTTTAATATTTAATACATTAAAATCTGTGTAATCGGTTTATAAAATTTCGCACGTCACTGGTCATTTCATGAATGAAATGAGGCGGGTCTAGTCTACAACCACGTTCCCCGCACCGATACCGCTTAGCTACAGATTGGTTGGGCAGACTTTACACATGTTGTCAGCACAAAATATAAACTACCCACATAGAAAATAAAGCTTTATGATCAAGGTCAAATGAAAAGAGTAGTTCCCGGCCGAACCACAAGGGGGCGCCACCGCCGTTTATCGATTTTTCGTCGTTGTGGCTCCGCCTCGCTCCCGGTCAGCTGTTTTGAGAAACCACAACTGGAGATTTACCACATGTTATTTTGTGTGGCCATTTTCGTTTTGTATTCGAATATTTCGAATGTGCTATAGTTTTGTTGTTTTGCGTTTTGTGTTTCCTAGCGTTTTTCTAGTTTTCTCCAGACATTTTCATTTTAGACATTTTTTGTAGTGATAGTGTAGAATCGTCGTTTTGGTAAGTAGGTACTTAACTTCTGCTAATTTTTGTTGTATTTTGTATTATTATTGAATATTGGTCAAATAGGAGGTCAAATACATTATATACTTTTCTGCTAAAATAAATAGACACATACACTGTTTACCACCTCACTTATTTTCAAGTAATATTTAAACAGATATAAGGGTTTGCATTGTTATGCCGTGTTTCCCCTGTATACATATTTGTTTAGTCATAATAGTATAATCATAATCAGAATTTATTTATGTACTGTGCCATATTCGGATTTATACAACAAATCACAATCACAGTCATAAGCAAAACTTTATTTACATAAGAAAGTTAATAATTTTTGTCTTTTAAGACTGTGATTGTGAGTATGATTATGACTGTGACTATGCAGCATGTTGTGTAAAACCGGCATTAGGTTTAAAAAAAAAGTTAGATAAAAAGTAGGTACCTATATCTATGTGACCAAACTTTAAGAGGTCATTTCTTAATTTAAACTTGCCGTAATTGATAATGCCTAACCAGAGAATAACAGATCAACGAGAAGGGATACAAATGACATTTTCCATGTAATTTTTTGTCCGAGCTCAATTTGACAGCCAACTATTGCAAAAACCGCAGGTCTCTATCTCTGCTCATAAGCGAGATACACCTACAATTTCATTGGAATTATCATGTACAATGGTGTAGTATTAAAAACAATTTTAAAATTGTTTTTAATATATTGATGGTTTTTTAATATATCCTGTACATTTTGGCTAAATAAGTGGTAATCAAAATTATTAATTTTGTTCTAGATGATGAGTTAATGTTAGTGGACCAAACTCCCACTAGTCCCCCTACACAGACGCATCACACTGTGGTAGTACAGAAAGGCAATCTAGAGGGTACACCATGCACTAATACAGAACCAAAAAGCATTGCCACAACTTCTGGAACTGCTTATAAAACTCCAATGATCAAGCAGAGTAAGTAGTGTCATATTTTTTATTCCTTTATTTTAACAATTTAATGACAACAGTAGAGTAAAATAGTAACAAACAAGTTCCAAAATTTCATATAGTGAGCCAACTTTTAAAACAAAGCTAAAAAAAGCAATAACGAACATTTAACTTTTGTTGCAATGTTTGATTACTCATAAAAATTTGAAACAAATATAAAATTTTAAGTTGTTTTTATTCCGAAGTTATGGAAACAAATAAGAAAATTGTGGTTTTGCTCTTTGTTACTTTACTTGAACTATTTACTAAAATTTAAAAGGCCCATTTTTTGAATAACATAATACATATGGTTTTGGTCGCTCAATAATTTAGATCCTATACATTCTTTTAAAAAAATAATGAAACAAATGGAGTTGGTAGCTAAAATAAAACCATGAACTTTAAGTTTTTACATTTTCTAAATAAACGTGCAATTCTATTTCCCTCTCTTTAATAATAATTATTGTTTGGCTTATTTTTTTGAATTTGTTTTGGCCGGTATAGATATTAGATTTATATATGTAGTAAAAATGTTTATCTATAATTTATACATAAATTAATTTGCTCTAGCTGCTATTTATATAAACTATTTTCTTTTCAGGGTCACGAATTTTAAAAGAAGTCAATGTTACTCGGCAGGTAATGCTGACTCCAAAGGCGAGACACCTTTATAAAAAGGTAGTTACGGCATCAAATAGAATGGCACGGATGAGCAGTAGGATTAAAAGCTTTCAGCATCGGCTAAATGAAGCTGAAAGTGTTGCAGCCCAATATGAAAACATTATGAGGAGTGTTAATAAACCAACCTATAATTTCATTATGTCCCAAATTAGGACACAAAAACAAAAACCTAAAGCTAGGAGATTTACTCTTGATGAGAAAATCCTATGCCTAAGCATTTTCAAAACAAGTGGAAAATCATATAGACTTCTCTCAAGGGTTTTCACTTTGCCCTCGAAGAAAACGTTGACAGACCTTTTAAGCAAGGTCCGTTTATCTACAGGGGTAAATATGCATTTGATAGAATCCTTAAAGGAAAAGGTGAATAACCTCAAAGGAATTGACAAAACGTCAATTGTAATATTTGATGAAATGTCAATTGATATGGGACTAACCTACAATCAGAAAGATGACTTAATATATGGCTTCCACGATTTAGGAGATAATTGCAGAAAGCCTCTATTGGCAAACCATGTAAATGTTTTTATGATAAAAGGAGTCTATAAACAGTGGAAGCAGCCACTGTCTTACACATTCAGTAATGGGCCAATAAAAACGATCGACTTGAAACGTCTTATTAAAGAGGTACTTTTTTCTTATATAACATTTAATTTAATTTGAGTTAATAGCGTTTTTGCTTTACAGGTTATTACAAATTGTTTTGAAGCAGGCCTCAATGTTGTGGCGATAGTCTGCGACTAAGGAAGTGCAAATCAAGCAGCCATAAAAAGTCTCATTGATGACACTAATTCAGAATTTGCAAGAAGAAACGAAGAAAATGGGCATTTTGGTTTCATTGTCAATGACAATGAAATCGTCCCACTCTTTGATGGACCACACCTTATAAAAGGAATAAGGAATAATCTTCTTAATAAGCATTTGCACTTCTCTAAAGACAGCATCCAAAGAGTAGCTAAGTGGGACCATTTAGAAGAATTTTACATGCTGGATGCAGAAGATGAGGATCAAATTTGCAGTAATTTGACTGATAGCCATATTATAAGGTATTATTTATTTAATTTTTAAAATTTTTTTTTATAATAATTGTTATATAAGTATTTGAAAAGTTTTAATGAAATACTAATTTTTTTTTCAATATATTTTCAGAGGGAAAATTAATAAAATGAAAGTTAAGTGCTGCACGCAAGTCTTCAGCCGACGGGTTGGAAACCTCATGAAGAAAATTTTGAAATGGAGTAAGTTTTAATTAACTAATAAAAAATTTAAAATAAAAAACAACAAGAAGATAGAATCCAGAGTCGAAAAAATATATTAAAAAATAATGAAATATTTTGCACAACAGTAACAGTGCACTCATCTCATCTCAACAACAAGAAATAGATTTTGAAATCATTTTCTAGATATGTGAAAAATTATTTATTAATAAATGTATTATGATCTTTTAAATCCGAAAATTATTTTTTTAATTCTATTTTAGAAAGACCTGAGTTCAAGTTGGATGAAAAAGCCATCGACACTGCAGAATGTCTTTTATTTTTTGATAAACTGTTTGACAGTTTGAACTCAAGCCAAAAAATTTCTCCTCCTGGAAAGCCAATGAAAGCTGGAGTTAAGGTTTCTTCGGATCATTTGGAATTTTGGAGGCAGAGTTTGCAAGTGTTACAGACGATGAAATATTTTTGCCCGAACAAAAAATTGTTTGTTTCGGTCCCTACCATAAAAAACTTCATTTTTACTGTTAAGGGGCCTATTTATTTATGTCCGAAATTATTGGAAGGCAAAAGAAATAGGTATATAATGACGAGGCCCTTCCAGCAAGACATAAAAAATTAATAAAATATATAAAAATGATAAATTATGAAATGAAATGTATAAATTTATATTTCTTGAATATTGATAGAATTCTTTTCATTCATAAATTAAGAATTTATTATTTGTGTACTATTTTATTTATTAAGTTAAAACTTAGTCATGCTTGGTGTCAAAAAAGTATCCATCAAAGCTTTTTATTATTCACAACATAAATATAATTTATTTTATGAAATGACATCTTTTTCAAAAAATATTTTAACCATTTTTTTAAATAGTTCATTCTTATTTTTATAGATAACCATTTACACTATTTCTATAAAGAAATTATAGGTACAGGATAATTAGTCATATTTTAAGATTATAGCTAGAAAAAATTAAGTCTTATAAAATAATTGCATTTATTATTTATTTTTTATTATATTCATATTTATTTTATATAATAAATTTAATATTTACAGTATTCTGTGTAAGGATTCATGTATATACAGGATTCGGTGAAAAATATTCTTAACTTAATTTTATATCAATAAAATGTTCATTTTGTATTAATCCAATTATAATTTTGTTATTAAATACTATTGATTACTACCTATGTTTTTATCACTTTCAGTAAGAATTTAAATAGGATTGGAGCCAATTATATGCGTAAATGTGATTATTTAGAGGAAATTCCCTAGAGCAATGCCTTGGAGAAATTTATATTGGGTTAAATCCTAGAATTTTTCCCTTGACTTAAAACCGGAGTTTATTTTTTTAACGGATTTTAAAAATTCTTTTTTTGTTAAAATTTAAAATCATTACAGAGTGCTGGAAATTTTTTTTTATTGTTATAAAAGTAACTTAAATTAGCAAAACATAAGCCTCTCAAAATTACTCAAAAACCAGAAAAAACGGCAATGTTTGCTATTAACAATAATTGAAAACACTTAGAATAGACATTTCTTCCAAAAAAACTTTCCACCACTCTAGAATAATTTTATACATTTTAACAAAAAAAGAATTTTCAAAATCCGTTAAAAAATAAACCGGATTTAATTCGAGAGAAAAATTAGATTCCCCCTTAACCCACCGTAAATATTTCGAAGGCTTCGCTCTAGAGAATCCCCTCTTAATCGCAAATACAGCTATCTAACTGGCGCCGATCCAATTTAAATTCACGTTTCAATCGATTTTAAAACCACGTCAATAATGGTATGCATTCAAATTTTCCGCCAAGGAGGTCGCTCCCCCACGCGGTTCGGCCGGGAACTATTCTTTTACAGACTCGCGTTACTATTGCACTTCGTCTTCTATTTACGTAGGTTTATATTTTGTGGTGCAAACAATGTAGGCAAAAAGGCATTGCCTACCCTAGCAATATTTGTAAAATTAGAGAAATAAATTACAATATAATTTTCACCTGCATTATAAAGCAAACGCAAACATTTCCAGGAATCCAAAATAGTGCAATCTTGCTTTTAAGCGAACTTGCTACTACCCATGTAGGTGGCCCATATGCGGGCTTCGTAAGGTGGACATTGCCTTGATATGAAAAATATATGGAGATGCGAAGGCAGCACCTGTTATATTGGTCCTCGTCTCGTAAATAAGAATATTATTGTAGTTTCCCCATTCCTACGTTAACCACGAGATTTAAAGCAACCGCGAAACATAGCATCTCCCACCGCGCCGGGCGACCCCTACTCCACTCCGGCGCCGCACACATAATTCACTTCTCGTTCTCGTGTTAACCACAGAGCATCACTTTTTCACGTGTTTTTAGGCGTTTTTTTTTTTTTTTTGTGTTTGGAACAATGAGAAAACACTCAAGGAAGAGGAGAAGGGCAGAGTACAGTGATTCTAAGTCGGATGACGATGTCGTCCTAAGAAAAGCAGTGAAAATAATAAAGGGCAAACTATCAAAGATGGACGACAAGGAGCCTTCCGTTGGCGCTTCGTCACCACGCACCATGAAGGGACGTACACGTGCAGAACATGATTATCGATCGGGTGACGTCAGCGGTATTGTTGAACCCCCAGTCGAGGTCGACACAGATGTTTTTGTTGATTTGTCGGGGGTCGAATCGCCCTCCAGGCTTTCGAATTTTTCTATGATTGAGCCATCGGAATTTCCAGGTGAGTTTTTATGATATGTTAGGACAACAATTACGCTGGACTAGGCCAACATTTAAGTATGGGGCCATATTTTATATAGGTACATTGTTTGTTTTTAAAAAAATTACATTTCTATACCTATACTCTGCCTGTTTTGAAAACACTGGTTCATGTGACTGGAATTTTAGGTGCCCAATATTTGTTTTGAGAACAGATATATTATGAGGTCATAATCACTGTTTTGATAACAGTGACTTCTGACTTATTCTTGTGTTGTTACCTGTCTAATATTTGTTTTGAAAACACATTTATTAATAAACTCCGTTTTGATGACAGTGGTTTATGGGAGGGCTGATGTTTTTTTTTTTGATTATGCACCCAAGAATTGTCTTGAGTACCTACCTAATTTTTTTTTCTTTTTTAATATATTTTTTTATGTTTACTATTTTGATAATAGTAATACATGGCTTAAACGCATAACATCAGCATATTTTTTTCCTGGATTGCAGATGTTAAATCCAACAAGTAAAATCAGAGTGACCTCGACAAGGAGTTGAATCAATCCGTTCTCTCGTTATTAGGATATGATGTAGCTCCTATAAAGGCAGGCTCCCCTCCTCTCGTAAAGGAAATTGCTGTTAGCTGGTCAAGTATGCTGCAAAGAGGTTTGACAGAAGAGGATCGTTCTTGTCTTTTAGAAAAATACCCTCCACCTATAAACTGTTTGTTGCTTGGGGCACCTAAGCTTAACCCTGAAGTGGAAGTGGCAAGCAGGGAAGTTGTTAGGAAGAGGGATAAAAAGATTCAGGAATACCAAAACAAATTGGGCCAGCCTTATCTGCATTAGGACTAGTACTTAGTGACTTAATAAAGGAGAATCGAGAGGATAATGAGTCCAAGATTAAGTGCATTGGAGATGCTTTCAGACTTTTGCTGGATTTTCATGGTATCCAGTCTAAATCAAGAAGAGAGCTACTAATGCTCGACTTAAAGAAAGATGTAAAAGAGACCCTAACTAAAAATCCCTCGGGTGAGTGGCTTTTTGGTGATAAGCTGGGTGACAGAATTAAACAATCCAAGGATTTAGAGCGCTCAAGCCTGGATCTAAAACCAAAAGTTTTTAAGAAACCATTTGGTAATACAAAGGAGGCTTTAAACTCCAACCGTCCACTTCGAGCCCCAGGGAACTTTCGAAGTGGACCAAGGCAAAATCATATTCGTTCCAACAAGAGATCAGACAATGTTCCAGACAGGAAGGGGGAACAATCAGTTGAGGTACAGGGAGTTGCCTGCCAGACCTCAGATGGCCCGACGGACTCACAGATAACTAGTAAGGTGAGTTGTGGTTCTTCTGGTCAGCTAAAATATTTTTTTAATCAATGGTCAACAATTACAAAAGACAACACCATTTTAACTTGGATAAAGGGATTTGAAATTCCTTTTATTAAGATGCCTGTTCAGAAACTAGTCCCAAAAAGACTAGGTGTGGTCGTCAAAAGAAACCATTATTTTAAAAAGTTGTATTTCTGAACTCTTAAACTCGGGAGCCATCAGTATGGTCAAGCGTTGCTCTGATCAGTTTTTGTCAAATATATTTACAGTACCTAAACCTGATGGCTCTTTTAGGTTTGTTTTAAATCTTAAGATTCTCAATACTTTTGTAAAGACTGATCATTTTAAATTAGAAGATTTAAAGACAGTTGCTAAGATTATACAAATAAATGTTTTTATGGCATCTATTCATTTGAAGGATGCATATTTCTTAATTTCTGTTACCGTTCCATTTAGTAAATATTTACGGTTTAGATTTAATAATAATTTATATGAATTTAACTGTTTGCCTTTCGGTCTTAACTGTGCCCCTTTTGTTTTTACCAAGTTGATGAAACCGGTAATGGCTTTTTTGAGACAAAATAGATTCAGGTCTGTGGTTTATCTTGATGACTACGTTTTACTGGGAAACTCTTTTCAAGATTGTTTAGACAATGTTTCATTTACCATTAAGACATTAGAGTCATTGGGGTTTGTCATCAATTATAAAAAAAGTGAGATCTATCCTAAACATACAATACAATATTTAGGTTTTAATTATAATTCAGAAGATCTTTCTATATCTCTACCTGAAAATAAAAATCTCAAAATTTTGACTTCATTATTTTCTCAGACGCTTCCCTAACGGGTTGGGGTGTATTTTGTGATGGGCAATCGTCTCATGGGTTTTCGTCATTGGAGGAAAAACTTTCCCCAATAAATCTATTAGAATTAAAGGCAGCATTTTTTGGTCTTAAGTGTTTTGCAGACAATCTCTAAAACTCCACCGCTGGGTGGTGCCTTGGCTCCCTACACTGCGGTCTGCTAAGAAGCAGTCCTATTGTGTCCCATATGTTTAGTCCCACAGGTTCAATTCTGTAGCTTCAAGGATGTCCAGGATTGTGCCCAGTGGTAGATTTCTTATACCCTCTGGTGAGGGTTTCTCTTCCCCCAGGAATGTTGCCCTGGTTTGATTAAATGCTTCACAGAAGCACAGTATGTGAAGAGTTGTTTCGTCCTCCTCATTGCATCCCCTACATAGCGAGGTAACTGATTTCCCTAGCGTATGCAGGTGTTTCCTGCTGGGTGCATGGCCTGTAAGTAGCCCTGCGACCCTTCGCAGTTGTTGTCTGGAGAGGCCCAGTATGTTTTCACCCTTCTTGAAGGGTGGGCTGCTTATAAGTTGTTTGGATTGTTCCATCTTTGGCAGCTGTTCCCAGTAAGATTTGTTCTGGTTTGTTAGCCAGTTGCCGATTTCCCTCTACCAGGTCTTACGTTGACACAACATGTTGGTTCAGGGCCTACCAGGCTGTTGCTGGCTCCCTGAGTTGCAAGTTGGATAGCCCTTCTTGCAGCCTTATTGTTGCCCATATTCTCTGCTAGGATTATCTCTGGCCTATTTTGCGCTTCGGCGAGGTTCCTGAGATCCTCCCAGCAGCTTTGCACAGTCCTCGACTTAGTCTCGAACTGTTGTAGTGCAAGTGTTGCAGCCTGGTCTCCTGTGAAAATTGCGAAGGTTTTGCCTCTTGGCAGCCCTTCTCTCATCAGTTGGACACAGGTTTGTATTCCTATTATGCTTGCCTGTAAATTTGTTGTTTCCAGGCCCAGGTTTAGCATGAGTTGTCTGCCCTGTTGTTCGTCCTCCACCATGCCCACAGCTACCCCGATCTTGGATCGTTTGGTTGCCGTGTGCCATACTGAGTAACCTCTTTGCCTGAGCCTGTCCGCTTCTGCGTCCAGTGGTCCCCTTTTCTCTTTGATGACAAAAGGTTTGTCTAGGTATGTGACCTTGGTTCTGTCTGTTCTTAGGGCCAGGCGCCCAAGGTCCTGTATCTTGTCAAATAAAGCATTGTGCCCATCTTTCGATAGGATTGTTGCGCCATTTGACAGCAGTCTTTTCGCCCCCGATATAGCTTCAGCCCGTACCACTAAGTGTAGCGGGCTTAGTCCTATCAGGTTCTCTAGGGCAGCAGTCGGCGTTGTTGACATCGCTCCTGTTATGCCCAGACATGCTATTCGTTGTGTTTTGTTGAGTATCTGTATTACAGTCCTCTTTTCTGCCGCATGCCACCATATAGGTGCTGCGTATGTAATGATGGGTCTAACCATTGTCGTGTACATCCAATGTACCATTTTTGGTGACAGTCCCCATGATCTACCGAACATTCTCTTACAGTACATAAGAGTTTTCGTGGCTTTATTTGTAGCCTGGATTACATGCTTCTTGAAGCTGAGTTTTTTATCCAGGGTTATACCTAGATATTTGACCTCGTCTTCAACTCGCAGATTTTCTCCATAAAATTTTATGTATCTAATGGGCTCTAGTTTCCTTCGTTTGGTAAAGGAAACCAGAGTAGTTTTTGTGGGATTTACCCTTAGTTGTTCTTCCTCACACCAGTGATCGACAGTAGTCAGGGCTCTTTGCATTTTTTCGAATACATGAGCCTGACTACCCCCTCGTGTAAGGATGACTATATCGTCAGCATATCCTATAGCGAGGATAAGCTGCCCCTCCAGTCGTGTCAGCAAGCTGTCCGATACAAGGTTCCACAGCAGCGGTGACAGTATGCCCCCGTGCGGTGTTCCCCTGCACACTTTGGCCTTAACCTTTGTGCTGTTGAGATTTGCTGCTCCTTTCCTATGATTTAGCATTTGGGTTATCCAGCCGCATCATGGGATGTACCTCGTGCTGCTATCGCATGGTTGATTGAGTCATATGATGTATTGTCGAATGCTCCCTCAATGTCTAAGAAAGCTCCTAGGGCGATCTCTTTGTTGTTCAGAGATTGTTCGACCCTCTGGTTTATCTCGTGAATCGCTGATTCGCAAGATTTACCTGTTTGGTAGGCATACTGGTGTCGATGTAGAGGGTTGACCCGTAATACATTGTCCCTGATATGCCTTTCTATGAGCTTTTCCTCTGTTTTTAGGAGGAATGATGTAAGGCAGATTGGTCGGAAGGATTTAGGTTTCGCATAGGAGTCGCGTCTCGTCTTTGGTAGAAATACTACCTTTGCTTCCCTCCAACTCTCTGGTATATGCGCCGTGGCTAGACTTGCCCGCATTATTTTACATAGTGCAGGCAGCAGCAGTTCGCTACCCCGCTGTAACATGACTGGCATTATGCCATCCATTCCGGGAGATTTAAATGGTTTGAAGGAATTTATCGCCCATTTAACCTTCTCGTAGGTTACGACCTTTTTAGCTAGTTCCCAGTGTTCCCTTTTGCCCCTGTTCGGAATGATAGGAGTTGGGTCCTGGGTATGTTCTGGTTGATGGAGAATTTTCGATCCCGGAAAGTGCGTGTTCAGCATTAAGCCAAGCGTTTCTTCCTCGGTTGTCATATATTCTCCATCGGGTTTTAGACAAGAGCCTAGGGTTTGTTGTGGCCCTTTGGATATTGCCCTGTGGAGTCTAGCATATGCTGGTGTCTCTGTTAAGTCCCGGCATAGCTTCCTCCACCCTTCTTTCTTTGCTCTTTTTATAGCATCATTGTACCTGGTTAAGTGTTGTCTGTATAGATTCCACTCGCCAGTTCTTTTGGCTCTGTTAAAAAGCTTTCTTACTGTCTTCCTTAGCTCGCCCAATTCTTGGTTCCACCATGAGGTGTTCCCTGCTTGACGTGGTTTGCTTAGTGGACATGAATTTTCAAAAGCAACTTTAATAGCCTCAGTGACTGACTCTGTCAGCACTTCGAGCTCTACATTGTCTTTTCCCTCCGTTGGACAGTTCTCCAGTTCGCGTCCTAGTATCTCATTGATCTGTGATCCGACAAACTTGGTTCGTCAGATACATGCCATTTTTTAACGAGGTCGCAGATGCGTCCCTTACCAATGGTTAGATCAATTACTTCTCTGCGGAGTATGTTGACGAAGGTCGGTTCCTCCCCCACATTAAGTATATTTAGACCGGAGGCAGCACAGTAATTTAATAATGATTCGCCTTGTTTGTTTGTTCCAGTGCTTCTCCAGATAGTGTGATGAGCATTGGCGTCACAGCCTATTATAAGGTTTTCCAATCTTTGATGGTCTATCTACCTCCGAACTGTTGTCGGAGGTGGTTCCCCTTGTTGATCGTGCGGAAAGTATGCTGATACTATTATTGTATCGTAGCTCCTCTCCGCTGTTTTGATTTGCACTTTGACCGCCGCTGTGTCCCTGTCACAAAACTCCCACAGCGGTGTGGCCTCTTTTCTATATAGATGTATATCTTTTCTTATAAAGATACAGCTTCTTAGGTTAGGTCCCTCTTTTGGGTCTGACACTAGTCTCCCGTTGAGGTTGTTTCCTAGTCCCCTTATCTGGCCCCTATAACTATAAGGTTCCTTAATCAGGGCTATCTGAATGTTATTGTCGGCTATGCATTTTTGTAAGGCCGGAGTGGCTGCTTTGCAGTGGTGGAGGTTTATTTGTATCAGCCTCACACCCATTGCGGAGAGCGATTTTAGGAAGAAGAGGTTCCCGGCAATCCCCCTGTTTCCATAGGGGCTGCCTGGTCCCTCTTCCCTTTCTCTTGGCTGCTGGCCGAGAGTCTGATCTTTATGCTGCCAAAGTTGAGGTATAGCGATTGATTCGCTTCCCTTACTTTGGCCCAGGATTTCTCGTCTATGAGGAGCGTTACCAGGCAACCCTTGTCGTCCTGGTCCTTCCTCATATCGAGCACTTTCCACAAGCTGGTGTTGATGTTGTTTTGAACATCCAGCTTGTGTAGGAGTGCTTTCGGTTCCTCAGTAGGTCCCGGCATTCAGGTTATTGCCTTCACCGGTCTGGGGAGTTTGCCGTCCTCCGTTATCTGGAGTTCAGCTCCTTCCCAGGGAGTTTCCTTCTGCACCAGTTCGACGAGCCAATTTTTAGCTGATTCGTCGACACAGGTGATGTGAAGAATTCCCCCACCGTGGCTTACGCCTGCAAACTTGGGCGCAATTTTCGATCCGCTCTGCAGAGCGAGCGTTTTGTTGAGCAGCCAGCCCTTTAGGGTTTTGCCTGCTCCTCCGAGACGAATGCCTCGGGGTATTTTTTAGCTGTTATGGCCATTCTTAGAACCCCCGCCGCAGCAACCCGATAGGACAACCCTGGTTCCCGTCTTGGGCCCCTGGGCTTCTTCCTGGGTCTTTTTGACTCCGGCGGAGTTTCTCCCTCCGAGCGATGTCGTTTTTGCGTCTCGCTCGTATTGGCCTTGGTCTGGGTGGGTGTCAATGCCTCTTTGCCCCCCCCCCCCCCCTTTCCTTGGCCGCCAACAGTTTAGCTTTTCGTCTTTGAGCCCCCGACAGTCGTTTCCTTCCGGCAGGTCCCTCTTTGGCTTTCTCAGCGGCGGTTCCTTGCGGCCCCGCTGTTGACTTCTCAACAGCGGTTCCTTTAGGTCCCGCCATTGCTGGCAAAGGTTGCTCTTGGCCCCCTTCTTTGGTATTTTGGGTATCTTGGTCCATCATAGATGTTCCCACGAGTAGCTAGGGAAAGGGTGGTCCACCCCTGCAGAGCCCCGCATGCAGGGGTAAGGCTGTATACAATGGGGTGCGCCTTGTTCCCCAGGGTTGGCCGCTAGTGACTGGGCTTCCTCCCAGTCTTGCATCCCTTGGCGCGCGCCATACCCTAAGAATTGGGAGATTTTATAGTGTTCTCACCACGCGGTCCGGGTGGTTAAGCCCAGATCCCCGTGCCGTTCATCAGCACGTACCCCACGCTCCCTTTCAGGATCATGGGGGTCGTTGCGCCGAATGGACGGTTTACGGTATATAGCTGGTCCGCGACGATGACCTTCAGTTGGCCCGGACGGGTGTAGGCCCGTTGGCTTCCCTTATAGTCACCGTTAACCAGAATCATTTCTGATTTTCCGGCCGTTCTCCTATCCGCCACCTGGAGACGCGCCTGATAGGTTGCTAAACCCCCCAGATGTGTACTGCGGTATCAGGTGCAGACAATCTTAGAGGGAAAAGAATTTTGTTACGAATTGATAACACAACTGTCATTGCTTTTATAAATAAAATGGGGAGTATTCGCTTTAGAAAATTAAATAAATTAAGTAGGATTATTTGAGATTGTTGTGAAGAAAGGCAGATTTTTATTTTTGCATCTTATATCAAATCCTCAGAAAATAAAGAGGCAGATTTAGGTTCACGCCAGTTAAATTTATAAACAGAGTGGGAACTCAACAGTAGTTATTTTAACAAAATAATTGAAACATTTTATGAGCCGAGTATTGACCATTTTGCAAGTAGGATTAATAAGAAGTGTAGGGTTTTTGTGTCTTGGCATAGAGATCCTAAAGCCTATAATATAGATGCGTTTACATTAAATTGGGAGAATCTGGATTTTTATGCGTTTCCCCCTTTTATTTTGATTTTAAAAACCCTAAATAAAATTCAAAATGATAAGGCTACTGGAATTGTGGTAGTTCCTGATTGGCCTACCCAGCCATGGTACCCAGTCTTTTATTCCATGCTAATAAAACCCCCTTTAATTCTTAAACCGTCTTGTGATTTGCTCTTTTCTATTGACAGGTCACCTCACCCGTTATGGAAGCGCCTTACCCTGGTGGTAGGTGTCTTATCAGGGAAGCACTGAAAGTAAGTAATGTTCCGGTCTCAGCCATTGATATCTGTTTGGCATCCATCACAGAAGCCACTATTAGGCAGTATGATGTCGGTTTGAAGTTATGGTGGTTGTTTTGTAAGGAGAAGCAAATTAAGGTAAATACTTCTTTGATACCTGAAATTTTAGATTTTTTGGTGTCTCAGTATAATAAAGGAGCCTCTTATAGTGGTTTAAACTCCTATCGTTCCGCTATCAGCCTTATCTTAGGCCATCACATAGCGGAAGATAGCAGGATCAAAAGATTTTTTAAAGGAGTTTTTCACCTAAGACCTTCTAAACCTAGATATATAAATACTTGGGACCCGTCTTCAGTCCTTTCTTTTAGTAGAACTCTTAAAAATGATGATATTTCTGTTGAATACCTCACTTATAAGTTAGCCATGTTAATGGCATTGGCCACAGGACAGAGAGTACAAACATTAGCTTCTATTCAAATTGCAAATATTTCAAAATTCGAGAGGAAAATTGAAATAAAAATTGTAAATAGAATTAAAAATTCTGGAAAAAATAGACTTCAACCGTTACTTGTATTACCTTTTTTTGCTGACTCTGATATTTGTGTTGCTAAGACTCTTTTGTGTTATTTAGATCGGACTAAGAGTTTAAGGCTTTCTAATGTGGATTTATGTAAAAATTTGTTTATTACTTTTAAGAAACCCTTCCAGAATGCTTCTTCTCAAAGCATTTCAAGATGGATAAAGAAAATCATGGGTTTATCTGGAGTAGATATTTCTACTTTTAAGCCGCATAGCACTCGACATGCGGCAACATCGGCTGCTTTGAGAAGAGGCATTATAGGTTAGTTATAATACCATAAGATTAGCCGCTGGCTGGTCAGCTGCATCAACGACTTTTGCAGAGTTTTGCAAGTTCTATGATAGACCTGTTCAAGATCAGGCTGATTTTGCAAAAGCCGTTTTCGATAATTCTTAGTTTTGTTTTTGATACGTATATAATATATTACATTATGTTAATTATGTATTAGGTTTGTAATACCTTGTTACCTGATTTGATACATTGAGTTTATTTTTTGTTCAAAATTGTTCTTACAATTCAGAATTAGATATATTTGATTTTATTATAATTTTTGTGTTTTTTGTTTTACCTGGAGATATAAGGCCAAAAATGTCTTTCTTTAAACATCTACAATAATATTCTTATTTACGAGACGAGGACCAATATATTTAATTGATTAAACGAACTTACCCTAAGTGAAGTTCGATCCTAATTATATTGGTCCTCGTCAAAGTAAATAACTCCCACCCTACCCAGCATAAAATAGGTTATACATATTTTTGCTTTAACCCATTGACATTTTTGGGTTTTTTAACTTTAAATAAGTGAATTATGTGTGCGGCGCCGGAGTGGAGTAGGGGTCGCCCGGCGCGGTGGGAGATGCTATTTTTCGCGGTTGCTTTAAATCTCGTGGTTAACGTAGGAATGGGGAAACTACAATAATATTCTTATTTACATCGACGAGGACCAATATCATTAGGATCGAACTTCACTTAGGGTAAGTTCGTTTGATCAATTAATTATAGCGCTTATACGCGACAAGCGAACGAAATTAAGGTGTGTGTTGAAAAGAGATAGAGCGAAACCCGATTGGCGATTATGCCGGCAGTATTTCGTGTTTTCGCGACGAAGGCGGTTCACGGCTCGTGCCGGGGTATTTATTTATACAGGGTGTTCATTTGAAAAGTTCCCACCACGGATTTATCGAAAACCACTATTTAAAAAAAAAACGCCGATACTCAAAAGGTTTCTCAAGGGGGACAACTTTCTAACCTAAAATTACTTCACCCTCTGCCCCCAGGGTTATCCCCTTAAAAATTTTAAACGGCAAGGGGTATCGAGTAATAGCTTGTTTAAAAAGTCTTTTATTTTGATGTTTGATTTTTTTTAATTGGTCGATTCGTTTTCGAGAAAATTAGAAAAATCTTTGTTTATCTTAATTTGTTCAGATAGAAAACAAAAACATGAAAATATCAGTTTTTATTTCAATAAGTGTTCAAAATGTTGCCCGTTTTTGGCCAAACAATGATATAGGCGATGTTCAAATTCCTGACGGACATTTTCAAAAACATATTGTGGGATATCATGGCAGCTGTCGATGATGCGTTGACGAAGTTCATCCAAACTTTCAGGTCGGGGAGTAAACACAATAGATGTCAAATGACCCCATTTTTTTTCTTTTTTTTTTTTTTTTTTTTTTTTTGGGGGTCGGTTGAGAAATTCTTTATAAACACTGGTTACGCGGCGCCGCCCCGTAGTGTGGGACTCAGTGTCGAGTCTGTTTCGTCCTATACCCACTAAAACTCCACCACTGGGTGGTGCCTTGTGGCTCCCTACACTGCGGTCTGCTAAGAAGCAGTCCTATTGTGTCCCATATGTTTAGTCCCACAGGTTCAATTCTGTAGCTTCAAGGAAGTCCAGGATTGTGCCCAGTGGTAGATTTCTTATACCCTCTGGTGAGGGTTTCTCTTCCCTCAGGAATGTTGCCCTGGTTTGATTAAATGCTTCACAGAAGCACAGTATGTGAAGAGTTGTTTCGTCCTCCTCATTGCATCCCCTACATAGCGAGGTAACTGATTTCCCTAGCGTATGCAGGTGTTTCCTGCCGGGTGCATGGCCTGTAAATAGCCCTGCGACCCTTCGCAGTTGTTGTCTGGAGAGGCCCAGTATGTTCTCACCCTTCTTGAAGGGTGGGCTGCCTATAAGTTGTTTGGATTGTTCCATCTTTGGCAGCTGTTCCCAGTAGAATTTGTTCTGGTTTGTTAGCCAGTTGCCGATTTCCCTCTTCCAGGTCTTATCGCTGACACAGCATGTTGGTTCAGGGCCTACCAGGCTGTTGCTGGCTCCCTGGGTTGCAAGTTGGATAGATAGAAATTACCCCATAGAAAAAAGTCTAACGGCGTTATATCAGGAGATCTAGCAGGCCATTCTATAGGCCCCCTTCGCCCTATCCATTTATCTGGAAACTCGTCATCTGAAATAAATTTCCAGCAAGACGGCGCTCCTCCTCACTATGTTCTTCCCGTTTGGCAATGGCTTTATAGAATGCATACAACTTCTAGCTAAATATGATGGATTCTTGAAGATCATTTACATGCATGCAATGAAAGTGAAAAGATAAATGTTTTTTCAGGATTTTCTAATCAAATACAAAACGATTTAATCTCTTTAATCGCTTTTGTACTCAAGGAAAAATACGACATGAGTTGAATGAAACAGAGGTCGTGGCTATTATGATTGATGAGACACCAGATATAAGCGGCAAAGAACAACTTTGTGTAATTTTTACAGACTCAAATGACATAGTTGATGGATTTATGGGATTTATCGACGTAAGTGAAAATCGAACTGCAGAAGCGCTAACCAAAATAATTACGGATATCTTGAATGACTATAAATGTACTGATAAACTAGTAGCTCAAACTTACGATGGAGCCACTGTTTTATCGTCTAGTAAAAATAGGGTTCAGCAAAAAGTGCGGGAAATTTGTCCTGACGCGATACGTATGGTGCAATGCTCATATTTTAAATTTAGTTTTGTCGAAATCCTGCGAGAGGGTAGTGGAAACCAAACACTTTTTTGGAACAATTAAAAATTTGGGCACATTATTCCACATGAGTACCAAAGGTGCTGATTTCTATAATCGATTTTGTTCTAAAAAATTACCACGTGTAGTACAGACTCGATGGGCCTATAATTCCAGAACTGTAAACGTAATTTTCAGTAAACTTTTTAATTTGAAAAACCTATTTAATAATATGCTTAAAAATCAATCAAACTGGGATGTAGAGAATTTTTCGGTAGCTAGAATGTATTTATTTACACTAGATGATTTTGAATTCAATTATTTTTTAGAAATTTTCAATCAAATATTGGTTGAGACGGATGTACTGTATAATATAATACAGTCGAAACTATCTGATATTGGCTATTGTATTAAAAAAATGGAGAGTTTCAAAGCATTTTTGGAAAATTTCTTCATAGAATTCGAAAAAATCTATAAGTAAATGTGCGAATGCTTATGGCGAACCTCGAACAAAACGAAATATGGATGATGTTAAAACGCATTACAGGCGAATTTTCAGAGAAATAGTTGAAAACATCAAAAGCGAATTTGATGATCGCTACAGGGAAATTAGATTATTAGATTCTGTCCGTCTTTTGGATTCTGTTTCGAAACTTTTAGAAATAAATTTCCAGATGAAATATTCAATGGATTAAAATTGAAATACGGACAAAAGTTTGATTTTGAGAGATTGAAAAATGAGCTTAATTGTTTGTATTCATCATCAGAATTCAAAGGCATGAATGCTTATGAAGTCATACGTTTTTGCCAGGAAAAAAAATGTGCGAAGTGTTCCCTCAAATAATCAAATTAGCAAAATTAATCGTAACAATACCCGCTAGCTCGGCATCTGCAGAACGTTCATTCTCTGGATTAAAACGCATCCACACGTATTTACGTAATACTTAAGGACAAGAACGGCTTAGCAGTTTATCAATAATTTTCTTGGAGAAAGAACTCTTGCTAGATTTAAAACATTGCAGTTTTGGTGAAAAATCGTCGTATTGAACTAATTTATAAAAAATGATTGTTTCTGTTTCTCAGGTAGTCAGACATTTTTAAATAAATTTGTGTAAATAAAGACAATGTTCCACTTCATCAAGAAAACGATTCTTCTCGACGATTTTTTAATGGTAAGTACATTTAAAAAAATTATGCTACCTTATTGCCTAGTGCCTACCCTACTCTTAATGCCACTGCACGCCACTGGTTGGCATGTGTTATAAGCTATATGTAATAATCTGGTGGCAAATACTAACATTTAACTGAGCCCCAATTAATTATTTGGATTGCGGTAACAGTTGATCTGATAAAATATAAAAGTATAATAATATGCAACAGTATAAAATGTATATGTAGCAGTAAAAAATTGGTAAAAAGCACTTGAAATAGCTCAAAAGCAAGTCTTAAAAATAAGCATTTAATCTACATTTACCATATGTACATATCTTCATTTATTTTTTTTATTTTTCAGATTTACGAAGACGAATTAGTCTGCTTGCCTATACAAAGACCAGAAAAGTATCAGACCTTACCCCGAAGAAAAAAAAACAATATAAGATTGCCTCTGACCTAAGAAGAACAGCAAGAAAACTGGATTTCCAATACAGTGATCTTCGGGAACAAGTAAAAAAATATGAAAATTTTTCAACCTGTGATGAATTTCTTAAGGCAAAGCTAAAGGACAAAACATATCAATTTGTCATGTCACAATTGAGATGCCAACCACAACATCCAAAAGGAAGGCGATATACATTGGATGAAAAAATTCTGTTTTTGTCATTTTTAAAGCAAAGTCCAAGAGGCTATAACCTACTTCGAAAGCTATTTGCCATTCCATCAAGAAAAACACTTACCAACTTGTTGGCTAATATTCCCTTTTACACCGGAATTAATAAAAATATTATGGAAACTCTAAAAATAACGGTAGAAAAAATGAAGGACATTGAAAAGATTTATTCAGTAATATTCGAAGTAATATTCGCTGTTGAACCTTTATTGCAATATAATAAAAAAACCGACTTGATAGATGTTTTCAGGACAATGGTGGAGGGAAGACCAGAAGACATTTGATTGCAGATAAAACCATGGTTTTCATGGTGAGGGGTGTTTGCAAAAAATGGAAACAACCACTGTGCTATTATTTCAATGAAGGAGGAATGAAAACAGATGTGTTGGTAAAAACAATAAAAGAAGTTGTCATTGCTTGTGAAAATACTGGTCTGAGTGTTGTCAATTGTATGTGATCAGGCCAGTGCTAATGTGGCTGCGATTAAAAAAATATATAAAGAAACCCATGAATATTTTGTTAGAAGAGAATAGGAAAACAGACTATTTGCAGTTCTCATTGGGAGAAAAGAAATCATCCCACTTTATGATGCTCCACACCTTTTAAAGGGCATCAGAAATATTTTTTTTAATTATGACGTTATTTTTCAATGAAGAAATAATGCACCAGAGAAAGCTCGATGGGACCACATAAAACAAGTTTATGACTTTGAAGCAGCTGAATATGACGACTATAAATTGTGTTCAAAGCTAAGTTACAACCATATTGATAATAATAAAAAAATGAAACTATCTATTGCAGCTCAAATATTTAGTAATCGAGTAGCTAGTGTCATGAACAGAATGGCAAAATGTAACATTTCTAATAGCCCTGAGGGTGTATCAAAAGATGCAGTTAGCACTGCAGAATTTATTCTTTTCATGGACAAGGTTTTTGAAAGCGTAAACGGTAGTGCTATTACCACAAGACATGGAAAAGAATTAAAATCTGCGGTAACTATGCATTCAAAATATGTTAATTTTTGGTCAGAAGCTGTAAAGGTCTTTCAGAGTATAAAATTTGAGAACAAAAATCAAAAAGAAATACTCCCTCCTTCACTAAAAAATTGGATTCATACTCTCAAAGGCTTTTTATATTTATGGAACCAATTAAGTAAAGAGAGTGTGGCATTTTTATGTACAAGAAACCTAAATCAGGACCCTTTGGAAAACTTTTTTGGTTCCATCCGAAGCCATGGAGTAAGAAACATAAATCCAAATGTTACAAGTTTTGTCAATTCTTTCAAGACATTAATAATTAATAATTTTGTAGCATCACATTCAGCTTCTTACAATTGTGAAGATGATGAATTAGAAGGGCTGGATAATTTTAAGACATTGTTACTAAATGCAACAAAACCGGCAATACCTTCTGCTTTGTCCATCCCAAATGTAGATGTGCCTTATATAGACTTGAGCAAATGTTCTCTTTTAAGAAGGGGCAAATTAACGTACATTGCAGGATTTGTTGCTAACAAAATTAAACTATGTGCAGTCTGTAGGAAAAACTTAATTGAAGGTGATAGGAGTCGAGAAGAATATTTCTTAATTGAAGCTCGAGCTTATTCTCCTAGAGCTCTTCTGGCGCCTTCAACAAACTTTAACATATTTTTTCAAAAATGCATTCATTTTTTGGTTTCAACCATTTTACCCCAAATCTGTTTCTCATTAAATGTAACAGCACAGTCTAACAATGAAATCTATATACTAAAATCTATATATACTAATTCTATATATGAGGCCATTATTTGCAAAACTCGCTAATCGACATTTTTACCGAAAATTGTTTTTTGTGTCAGAAATGTTCATTTTTATAAGGCTAATAGTTTGGTCGAGTCAGTTCCGCGCTAAACAGGCTCTTTAATACCTAAATATCATATCAAAAAGGCTTGTAATTTGCAAAACTGGCTCTATGCTTCGCGAAATTAGTTGCAAAACTCGCTGAATGCGTTTGAACCAATAGCGCGCGTTAGAATATTCACGTGACTTTTTGCAGCTGTTTATGTGTTTTTACGTCTTATTTGCAGTCGCAGCGTGTGTCATATTAGTTGTTATCGTCCGTCTTATTTCAACGATTGTTGATATTGTTCAGTGTTCAATTATTATTTTAACGTCTTATTTGCTATGGAAATACTACATGCTAGTTCAAGTGTTTTACCTAGCCCTGCTGGGAAAGGACGTAAGAAAGAACGTCAGCCAGAAAACTATAAAAGAAATGTTGCCAAGCGTATGCGGTAGGTATATCATTTTTTAATGTGTCATAGAATCTTTTAATTAATCCCTGCTGTTCTATTCTAGACATTTACCACAGACTCTGGCAACGTATCCGACCTGCAAGCATGATGGTCGACCAGGACAACCTTATTATTGCACGACACTAACGATGGCGCAGGTCAAGGAGTGTCACGCGTACTTGTACGAATCTAAAGACAAGATAGAACAAGATAGGCGAATACTGGCTTGCTGCACGGGAAACAAACCCAAAAGAGGTAAAACAGACCACGCTCAGGTTTCTATACAATACAATATCCGTTTGAAGGATGGGCACTTGATAAGGGTATGCCGAAATGCCTTTTTGGAAATATCAAATTTTAGTAAAGATAGAATTCAAAGGGTAATGCGAAATTTTGTGCTTTTCGGGGCTCTTCCAAAGGAACGCAGAGGTGGCGATCGAGTAGGTGTAAAAAATATTGACAAGCAAAAAAGCATAAAGCAATTCATTGAATCAATTCAGTGTGTTGAATCGCACTATTGCCGAAGCAAGTCAAGTGTCCGGATGTATTTACCTTGTGACCTTTCTTTTAAAAAGCTCTACAATCAATATCTGGCAAAAACCCCGGAAGGTATGCATGTAAAAATAAGTTATTTCAGAAAATATGTAAATGCTAATTACAATATTGCATTTGGGACCCCACAGACTGACTGTTGTTCTTTCTGCCTGAGGACGAAAGAACAGATTAAATCAATGACATCCGCGAGTGGTAGGCATCAATTAATTGTGGAACATCGCATCCACGTATTGAAGGCAAAAACCTTTTTCAAATTACTTAAATACACTAAACCAACAACAGTTACCTTTTCTTTTGATTGTCAAAAGAATCTGGCCTTACCACGGTTGCCTGACCAATCTGCCTACTTTAGCCAGCAAATTAATTACAATAATTTCACAGTCGTATGTGGTAGCTCCCAGACTTAATTAAGAGTCACAAATGTCTTTTCATACTTATGGACCGAAATTCAATCTCCGAAACATTCTAATGCTATAACATCGGCTGTTCGAGATGTTTTGATTAACTTCAATTTTGAAAATTCCGTAACAAAAATAAATTTATTTGCCGACGGGTGTGGCGGCCAAAATAAAAATACTATAATGATGGCAATGCTGGCCCACTGGCTTCAAGAAGGGGCGCCAAAAAACATTAAATGTCTGGAACTGATTTTCCCGATGGTTGGACATTCCTTCATCCCTCCCGACAGGGTTTTTGGTTTGGTCGAAAAGGACATAAAGAAGACACCAGTAATTGTCGAACCTTGTCAATATGATGACATAATTAAAAAACATGCCACTGTTCGAAAGTTAGGGGTTGACTGGAGACTATTCGACTGGAGAGCAGAGACCAAAAGAGTAGTGAAGAATCCCTCATCGTGGCATTTTGCCTTCAATAAAGCAAAACGTTTCATTTTCATCAGGAATAATGGTACTGTTCTGGTGCAAGGCGAACCTAATTATCGCACTAATATTGGGCAACCTAAAGGTATTTGCAAAAAAAATTGCAAAGTTTCCTCGCTATCGCCTAAAGAGGCCATTAGGCAATCAATTGAAGGGTGACAAAAGTACAATTGACAAGTTGCTGGCTCAACATTACGGAAACGATTGGAGGAGTCTTCCACAATTAACTTTCTATAAAAGTCATCTCACAAAGCCTGCCGCTGCACGCGAAGAAGACGATAAGTTGGAGGGATGCCAAAATCAAACTGAGGATTTTCCTGTTTGAATAATTTATATTTTGATTTTGTTTTGACTGAATTTCCAACATTTATTTTTGTTAGAAAAAATGTTTCTTTGTTTTTTATGCAGTTAAATAAACGCAATTAGGATTTGTTTATGCTTTCACCCTAGTTTTAATATTATTATCATGTTTGATTAATAAAGGGAAGAACTAGAAGATATATATTTTTTTAATTTTATTTGCAAAACTCTCTCTATGCACTTTATTTATTTATTTTTAGCAACATTTTTAGCGTTTTAGATTTCTAATTAGTGGTTTTGCTTTTCTGTACCTACGAAGCTACCAGTAAAAAAAAACAGCTAAATTATAATGCATTAGTAATTCTGTGAGCATTTTTTTCATTTCCTGAACAATTTGCTTTAAAGCATAGGACGAGTTTTGCAAATAATGGCCTCATATAGTTCAAATCTATATACTTTCGTAACAGCAATTTTGATGTTTGTCTTAAAACATTTATGCAAAGAGGACATTTTTATTTTTAACTGTCAAAAACATAACCTTTCAGAAATGCTGTTTCAGTACGAAACAAAGTTCCATACATTTATATGGATCAGAAATATTAATAATATATTGAAGGGAAAGTCCACAATTCGTAATTCAAGTGATTCAATCAAACTGTATGCTTCAAAAAAATATGAAAAGCATCAGAAATTTAAACAGAGGATAGAGAGAATGAAAAATTTGAAATCATGATTTTAAAGTGTATTATGACTATGAAAGACTACCTAAAGAAAGGCGGTTATTGTTTTGCTGATATGAGGGGGAAACATCAGAATCGCCTTCACCGATTGAGCTCTCAATTAATGTGCGTAACCACATAAAATCTTTTAAAAGTAGGAAGTCATATTATAGCCTTAAAAAATCATCAAAGATCTACCTCCCTGAAGAGCTCAGGTTAAGAAAATGCACAAAATGTACGGCGACAAATTCCCCAATGACCCAATAATTTATGAAGCATACAGACAAATTTTCGTCAAAGATTTTAACATTAGTTTCGGGTATCCTCGCTCCGATACGTGTAGTGTGTGTGATGAATACACAGTTAAAATGAAGTCACTACAAGAGAAACAAGGGAAAGAGAAAGAGAATAAAGAACACTATCGAAAACGAGGCACAGTTGGAATTACAAAATGAAATTAAAGGTTTGGAAAATGAAAATAAATTGCATAAACTTAAAGCAGCTACTTTCTATACTAGAAAGCGACACGCTAATAAAGTCCAGAAAAAATGAGTCAATTGAAGCTATAACCATGGACTTTTCCAAAAATCTTCTACACCCAACATCACTACCAATGATGTATACTACAAAAGGCAATTGACCTTTGTCAGTTTTAATATTCATAAGCTCTCTACCAATGAGGCTGTTTTTTATACATACCCTGAGACTATTGCCAAGAAAGGTGCAGATGAAGTTGCGTCTTTATTACATGATTTTTGCCATAATATTCTAGGACAAACTGTTAGATGTTTGGAAATATTTTGCGACTCATGCGCAGACCAAAATAAGAATTACACCATTATACGCCTCTTACATCATATGGTCCATAGAGAAGGTAGGTTTGATAAAATCAAAATTACATTTCCAATTCGGGGGCACTCGTACTTAGAGTGCGATAAAGACTTTGCTCTCATCAAACAGAAAACAAGAGTTGAAGTTCCATCCCAATGGGTTGAGGTTTTTAAAAGTGCTAGGGTTAAACAAATGCCATTTAATGTTATTAACTGTACTACAGACATTTTCCATGCATGGACAAAATTTTTAACCCCTCAATATAAAAAAACCTGTCCATTTCCAACAAGGCCAATAAAAGAACTAATAATAATCCATCAACATCCACGAACAATTCAAATGCGAGAAAGTTACAATGAAGCTATATCAAGTTTTGTTCTAATATCCCCAAGGCCAGGCATAGCGGCTGCAACACCGGACAAACTTTACAATGGCCTCATTCCTATTCCAAAGTTGAAGTATGACCAACTGCAGGAACTTAAGAAGTTTGTAGATGAAACCTATCAATACCAATGTCTATTATAATGTTCGTGCCAAACATGACTCGCTACTTCGGAATGAAGGTAAGCGACAACGGTCAAATATTAAGGTTCTTAGTAATATTGTATTCTTGTTATAGCGGCGTTCAAACGTAATTCTTGTGGACTTGAATCGTTTCTCGGTACACCGAAGAGAAGGAATCTTCAATTATTTTTTTTTCCAAAATTCTGTTTATTTTTTTGTGATTTTTAGTAGTCTCTAAGTATTGCCCATGTTAATGACTTCTAATAAAAAAATAGTACAAAACGATTTATTTTTTATTGTTTTGCATGGTCTTCCAACTTTCAAATTCGTTTTTCTCAAAAATATAAAAATGTGCCTTAGATCGTTCTTCCCCTGTAGTCTTCATATACATACATACCCTTTTCGATTTTCGACCAAAAAAATATAATTTTTGGGTTTTTTTACTGGAAATTGTTAGATTAGGACTTACTTTAAAATTTGCCAATAATCATTTTAGGGAAAAAAAATGGTACGGTCGGAAAAAACCAGTTTTTTTTTCTTTTTCCCACATTTTTAATTATTATTATATTATCTCGGCTTCTATAGCTTCGACTCAATTTGTTTATGGTTTCTCTTATTCCTTATTCTCCTCCTGTCAATTCTTTTGATATTTTACTATTAGCTTACTATTGGCTTTCAAAAATAAAACAATAAAATCAAAAAAATCCACGAAAAAACTCGGTTGTCTTATCCCCATACATGAATTTTTATGGGACCTGATATTTTCCTTTATATTGTCGCACTCGTATAAATCGTGGAAAATTTTATCATTAAGCTTTTTTACTAGTTTTTGAATGGTCTTTAACCAGAAGAAAGAAATTTTGAATTCGGTGCATATTTTGAAAAAATGTTCATTTTGACCCCGGGTTTTGTTCGAAAATCGAAAAATGCAAAGAAGTAGGTTTTCTGTTCATTTTAGAGTCGAATTGGTAATAATCTTTTTTAAAGGTATTTTGAAGTAGTATAGGATTGAAAAATAAAAAAATTTAAATTTTTCCATAGGGCTCTTGATAATTCGATATTTATGTTTAATAGTTTTTCCCAATTTTCTCCGATTCTATAATAGCTAGAACCGATTCGTTTAGACAAATGGATAGCTCTTAATATTCCTAAGAACTTTTATTTCATACAAGAAGTTGTCAGAGTTATAGTTTATTTATAAAAAAATAAAAACCATTTTTTCGAAATTTTTCGTGACCCTTTCGATTTTCGACCAAAAAAAAATTTTTTTTCTTGGGTTTTTTTACTGGAAATTGTTAGTTTAGGGCTTACTTTAAAATTTGCCAATAATCATTTTTGGAAAAAAAAAATGGTACTACGAAAAAAAACATGTTTTCTTTTCTTTTTTCCACATTTTTACTAATATATCGGCTGCTATAGCTTAGATTCAATTCGTTGATGGTATCTTTTATTCCTTTTTCTCCTCCTGTCAATTCCTTTTATATTTCATTACAATAAGCTTTTAAAAATAATACTGAAGAATCAAAAAAATCTACCTAAAAACCCTTTTGTCCTATCTCAATACATAGATTCCTATGGGATCTAATGTTTAATTTTTATTTTGTGTCACTTTTATCAATCTTGGAAAAATTTTTTATAAAGTTTTTTTACTAGTTTTTGAATGATCTTTAAGCAAAAAAAAGATATTTTGAATTCGGAAATTATTTTGAAAAAATGCTCATTTTGGTCCCTGATTTTGCTTCAAAATCGAAAAATGCAAAGAAATAGGTTATACGTTTATTTTAGAGAAAAATTAGTAATAAACTTTTTTAAGGGTAGTCTGAACTGGTACAGGATAGAAAAATAAAAAATCAAAATTTTTTCATAGGGCTCTTGATAATTCGATATTTATGTATAGTGATTTTTTCGAATTTTCTCCGATTCTGTGATAGATAGAGTCAATTCGTTTTGACACGCGGATACCTCGTAATATTCCTAAGAACTTTTATTAAAAACAAAAAGTTGTCAGAGTTATAGTTTATTTATGAAAAAATAAAACCATTTTTTCGAAATTTTTCGTGAATATACAATTATTATATTAATCATATTAATTATATTAATCTTTGACTAAAAAAAAATTTTTTTTCTTGGGTTTTTTTAGTAAAAATTGCCAGTTTAGGGCTAACATTAAAATTTGTCAATACTCATTTAAAAAAAAAATTGTACCGTGGGAAAAAACCAGTTTTCTTTTGTTTTTCCCACATTTTTACTAATATCTCGGCTTCTATAGCTTCGATTCAATTCGTTAGGAGTTTCTTTTAATACTAATCCTTTTCCTGTTAATTCTTTTCAAATTTTATTACAATTGCTTTTTAAAATAAAAATAGAAAATAAAAAGAATCGACATAAAAACCCGGTTGTCTTATCCCAATACCCTAATAAATGGGACCCTCTTTTTCCTTTATCTTGTGGAAAATCTACTTATTAAACTTTTCTACTAAGTTTTAAATGGCCTTTAAGGTAAAAAAAGAAATTTTGAATTTGGAGCATAATTTGAAAACTTAAATGAAACTGAACTTAATGAAAATTAACTCAAACTTACTTTGAATACAGCGATTATCTGCATACTTTGGTGAATACGCCATAACGCCTTTCACCAGTACGACAGTGAATCAATTGATGAGTCTGATTTAGCATATCCACCCTAGATGTCGCTAGAGAAGTAACATTAATATTTTTAGCATATTTTTTTATCTTGAATGGCCTTTTTAACAGAAAGGTTTACTTTACTTACACTCATGAGACCTACACTTTTTTGCTCTTGGTTTAACCTGGCTTCTTAGGGCAGAGCCTATTCTCTTCACCAAAAATGTAGGAAATAGAGAAAATAATATTGTGATTTGCCAATAACGACCTTTATTCTCCTTAATGTTTTTTGGCTCTAATGCTACATAACATACAATCATAATTTTTAATAAAGATCTTACCTGTATTATATGATATGTGTTATTCTTTAATACATGTTGTCCTTATCTTAATAAAAAAATTTATATAAGTACATATAACTTCTGCCTATTCTATGTGAACTATACTATTGTTATTTAAATAATGTATAAAACTAATTAACTTAATAATGTTACAAAAATATTTAATGCATGTCAAACCTGCATAAAACTGAACTTTGTCATGACTATTTTTTTTATTTTTATATGCTCATATGAAAAACTTAATTTTAACTTGTGCACTTTTTTTTTCACATCCTCCAACTTTTTGCAGCAAAATGAATTTCAGGCTCTGCTGTTGGTGCAAAATTGAAATCATGTCCCTTACTGAAATTTGACACCGGCTCACCTTCTACCAAATCGTTGACAGTTTCTCTGTTTGAAGTACCATGCTTCAAAGAAGTGGATGAACTTGTACTGGGTATAGATAAGTTTGTACTAAGCAATTCTGTATTAACCTTGAAAAAAATCAAGCTTCGAAATAAATAAAGATAAATTGGAAGTATAGACCTACCTGAGTTTTTGATAAAGTCTTCAGTTTCTCCGCGCTTAACCTCTTTGCATGTGGAAAAATAGTGGGCCCATTCATTCAATTTTTGTTAACAAAATGACAATTACATTCCAATGCATGGACCTTTAGGTTTTTTATCCATTTGCCTACAAGGAACAAAATTTATAGAATACCTCACTTAGATATAAAAAAAAATTAAAGATTTAGTAAAAATACCTTAGTATTCCTTAGCAGAGATATTCATTTCCCTTTTTCCAGCAGCCGGACTCCGTGTCGTATGGAATTCCACTGATTGATTCGATTCCACATGACCGGCACTCTATGCGCAAAAATAGTCGCCAGAACGCAACTCGTTTAATCGCTTCAAGGCGAGATGTCCGGACGTGTGGTTTTCAATACATTTGTTTACGTTTTATTTGACAGCTGATTTTTTTGCCTTTGTGAAGTTCATGAATTTTGTTTTTTTGGTGTTTAACATTGATTTATCAATTAAGTACTTATTATGAGGGTTCGTGCCGAACATTGGCAGATGTTGCTAGAACTCTGTGAGGCAAATCCAATGTTAATAACAAACAAATTTAATGGCCCTGATGGCAAAACAAAGGGGCATGCTCTCTGGCAAAATGTTGCCCATAAATTAAATAGTCTTGGATTTGGTGAAAAAACCAAGGATGAATGGAGAAGGGTGAGTATTATCAAAGTAAAGAAAAGTAATATAATCATTATTATACCTACTTAGTTTTTTATATGAAATTAATAAATAGGTATAGGTACTTACCACTTACCTTCTTACCTATACCCACATTAGTTCCCATTTCCTTTCTAGACATAATAATAATATGTGGATGTAGGTATGAGTAGTGCTTATCTTTTTTGTACTAATATTATTAAGTACCGTCAAACGGGGTTAAGTGAATCATAGTGGGTAAAATGAATTAATCGGGTATTTCCGCAAAAAAGTCGATCCCGTCGCAGACCTGCCCCATATAGTGACATTATTGACATAACGACATGTTCCGGTTAAACGATTTTTTTGTATTTTACAAAACTTTGGAAACGATTGGTTGCGGAAGTGATCAATATTAATATTTATTTACTTGAATGTAATTAATGTGTTTATTAGACATTAATAAACAAATTTGTGCTTAATTTTTGGTAAATTTTTTTTTGTTGAATTTTAGCATTTTTTTTTTTCTAAGATGGTAACTTTAATGGGTAAAATGAATCATTTAAGTGTCGCAATAATTTTTTATATAAGAAATATTTTTTTATTAGTTTTGGTCTTTTTAGCATGCCGAGAATTTAAAAAAAAAAATTGGGGCCGCAGGGAAAATGTAACTACGATCAAGAATATGTTCGTCGAGCAGTGGCAGCGGTTAGACGAGGTGATATGTCCATGAGACAAGCATCTGAAAGATTTGGTGTACCTTTCAGTACCATTCAAAGAAGATATCATGGCAAACATTCTTTAAAATATGGTCGACAGCCTGTACTAAGTGGTGAGCAAGAGCTAAGACTAAAGGAGACAATCAAAATTTGCGCCGACTGGGGATTCCCATTAAAAAGTACAGATGTTAGAGCAATTGTGCAACAATATCTAAATAGACTAGGAGTAAGGGATTCCAGATTTAAAGAAAATATGCCAGGGATGGACTGGTTCAAAAGTTTTATGAGCAGAAATAAAGACCTTACCGTTAAGTTGGCTGAAAATACAAAACGCGTTAGAGGTGCATTAACCCGCGAGGTTATTCAAAAATATTTTGAAAACTTGCAGGTCACGTTGAAAGACGTCCCTGCTCAAAATATTATCAATTATGACGAGACCAATTTTGTGGATGATCCCGGGTCGGCTAAAGTAATTACAAAAAGAGGTGCAAAGCATGCCCATAGGTTAATAGACTCCTCAAAGACCAGCACAACTGTGATGTTTGCAATAGCCGCTGATGGAACATTACTGCCTCCATATACGGTATACAAGGCAAAACATTCCTATGATGGTTGGACAGAGGGAGGAATTGAAGGAGCAAGATATAACAGAAGCATGAGTGGATGGTTTGACTCTGATATATTTGAGGACTGGTTTAAGACAATTGTCATGCCTTATTTTCGAAAGCTTGCTGAGCGTAAAGTTTTAATAGGCGATAACTTAAATTGCCACATTACCACTAATGTCGTACAGCAATGTGAGAATAATGAAATTGATTTTGTCTTACTCCCTCCCAATTCAACTCATTTGCTTCAACCGCTCGATGTCGCGTATTTTAGGCCTTTAAAAGCTGCATGGAGATCCACCTTGGAACAATGGAAACTAAAACACCGTGGAGTCATTCCTAAAACGGAGTTTCCAAGGCTGCTGAGACAGAGTGTGGAAAAGGTTGGCATAAAGTCGAAAGAAAATTCCATTGCTGGTTTTAAGGCATGTGGAATTTTTCCGCTCGATCCCAACAAAGTTTTAAATAAAATTCCACGAAATTTACACATCGATGAAAATGGTGAGAACAATGATCAGGCCTGGAGTAACACAATAATCAGTCACCTAAAAAATTAAAAACTACCCCGAATCAATCAACAAAGAGAGGAAAAAAAATTATTATCGAGGCTGGCAAAAGTGTGTCAAGTCAAAGTTTATTATCGACGATAATAGATAAAACACCCACAAAAAAATCATCTAAAAAAAACATGAAAAAAAACGAAAGAAGAGCCCTGGAAATATTGGATGATGAGTTAGATCGAGAGTTAGATAAAGAATTTTCCCTAAGTGATTTCGAAAATATTGTTGAAAACTTTGACGAGTTTGATCCAAATCCGTCGACATCGAATGATGATACTTACATGATCGACACAGACTTATCCATGGAGCCAAGGATTGGGGAGTTTATTATTGCAAAGTTTCCAACCGAGAAACGAGATCGATTGTTTGTTGGCAAAATCGAGAATTGTTCAAAGAAAAAAGAATTTACTATAAATGCCATGAGAAAAAAGGGAAACTCGGAAAAGGGGTATTTTGTTTATCCAGAAATACAGGACCTTTGCCTAATAAGCCAAGACCAAATTATTAGAAAACTGCGTCAAAAGTCTTTCAAGAGGGGTAAATTTGTTTTTAACTTAGACAACGACGAATTTAAAAAGTTGGAGTAATTTCTTTTTTGTTAATTTTCCTATGTTTTGTATGTAGACTTAAGTTTTTTTTACCAAGAGTGCCATTTTTGTTTAAAGAAAAGTTCCTAAGTTTGTTGTTTTTATAAAGCCTTAATATTCTGTGATAGAATATGTTATAGAATAAGACTTTGTTACTTAATCTTACTTTTGTTACCTTTAGAATAAAGAATTTGTTTTTTTTTTAAGTGTTTTTTTCCGTTTAAATCTTCTTTTTTTATTTTTTGTTGATTTATTTTACCCACATTATGTTTAAAGTGAATTTTACAGCACTTCTAATACATGATTCACTTTACCCCAAACCAAAGGGTAAAGTGAATCAGACTTTATCAAAAAAAATGGAGGACTTCCCATGCTTAAATGCTTACAAGTTTTAACAAAATCTTTTAAGACGTTTACCAGAATCTACAATATTTTTTACATATTTTTTAATTTAATACTTTGGCAGAAAAACGAAAAAAACCACTTATTTTAATTCACTTAACCCCATTTGACGGTACCTATTATACATAATATAAAAATCGGATGCATGACTTTTGGTTTTAGGCATTAACTGATTGGAAGTGCAAAACCAAAGCAAAAGCAGCCAAAATAAAACTAGAAATTAATAGAACAGGTGGTGGTGCTGCTAATTATATTCCATTATCAGAAATAGAAAACAGGTTGCTTGCCCTCATGGGCTCCAAAGCTATAGAGGGGGATGTAAATATTGTGGAACTTGGCTTTGGTAATGAAGTGTATGTATATTACAACAGTGCAATATAGAGGAATATTTTAGTTTTTTAGAGTTGTGTGGTTTGGTATTTTGGAGAAGGTACTATGGTGAATCGTTGATTGAATTATTACACTAAGTATTTTAAATGTATTATGTATAAATCTTACAAAATGCTCTAGAATAATTTAATTTTTGCTTATTTTTAGGAAACAAATATTTGTGGAATTGAGGCTGACCATTCATTGGATCACCCTTACACTAAAAATTGCCTGCGGAAAATTGCCTCTGGCTTCAATGAATAATATTTCTACAGCCGCACCAAAAAGGAAAATCACTGAGTCAACAGCTTACCCTGTAAAACGTATAAGGCATGTAGAATTGCAAAGGTTGTCAAAAAATCTCCTTGCAATAAATGAAGAAGCATTAAAAACTTTGCAAAATATTGACAACAACATGGGTTCAATAGCGGAGTCTCTTAGGGATATTAAAGAAATTTTACAGAAAAAATGACTGAATCACTAATATACATATACAGGGTGTCTCACGACGAATAGACGCGATCGATATTTCGGAAACTAATTTTTCAAAAATTTTGAAAATTTGGCAACATGGCACAGTCGATGGGGGCTACACAACTAAAATATTTTGACAGTTGTGACGTTTCCGGTTATACCGGAAGTAGGTGTCAACTTCGTAATTTTAAATGGAACATCCTGTATATTTTTACTTTTTTGGCTTTTACGTGAAATTCTAAGTATATTTTGTGTATAATGTCCTATACCTAAGTGTAACCGTTTTTGACATATTTTTAATTTCATGTGAAAAACTATGTTTATAAGCCCTAACATAATTACCGATTACTCCCTTTTAGTAGCTTTTATTTATTGGTTAGTTTTGGTTTTATTTTAGAGGAAGGACCACTTTAAAAGACTATTTTAAAATTTGGCTAAAAAAAAGATACAGGGTGGTCAAAAACTAGCATTAAAAATTAAAATGAAAAAATCATTAAAAGTCAATTTTTTTAAATGGAAACCCCCTATTTTTATAATTTTTTCATAAAGATAATTAAAAATAAGGTTAACTTTGTATAAGGTTATCTAGTCCAAAAATTGATAGTTTCCGAAATATTGGCAGTTTAAATTTGGCCTAATATTAAAAGCCGTATAATAACACGGCTCAAGGATTGTTGATTAGTTGGGCATGACGGTTGTCATAGTAACCGCTAGAAGCGGCAGTAAGACAATGGATTATATGCATTAAATTTATAAGTTAGTTGCTATTTAAGTTTTCTTCGTAAAAGTGTAATTTAATTAAAAAGTGTACATTTCTGTTATAATCCATTATCTTACTGCCGCTTCTAGCGGTTACTATGACAACCGTCATGCCCAACTAATCAACAATCCTTGAGCCGTGTTATTATACGGCTTTTAATATTAGGCCAAATTTAAACTGCCAATATTTCGGAAACTATCAATTTTTGGACTAGATAACCTTATACAAAGTTAACCTTATTTTTAATTATCTTTATGAAAAAATTATAAAAATAGGGGGTTTCCATTTAAAAAAATTGACTTTTAATGATTTTTTCATTTTAATTTTTAATGCTAGTTTTTGACCACCCTGTATCTTTTTTTTAACCAAATTTTAAAATAGTCTTTTAAAGTGGTCCTTCCTCTAAAATAAAACCAAAACTAACCAATAAATAAAGGTACTAAAAGGGAGTAATCGGTAATTATGTTAGGGCTTATAAACATAGTTTTTCACATGAAATTAAAAATATGTCAAAAACGGTTACACTTAGGTATAGGACATTATACACAAAATATACTTAGAATTTCACGTAAAAGCCAAAAAAGTAAAAATATACAGGGTGTTCCATTTAAAATAACGAAGTTGACACCTACTTCCGGTATAACCGGAAATGTCACAACTGTCAAAATATTTTAGTTGTGTAGCCCCCCTCGACAGTGCCATGTTGCCAAATTTTCAAAATTTTTGAAAAATTAGTTTCCGAAATATCGATCGCGTCTATTCGTCGTGAGACACCCTGTATAATATGAATATTATAAAATATATTATATGTATATATTTTATTATTTATATAATGTATTTATATTATCTGTTTTTGATTTGTGAATTTGTTTATTTTTTTAATTTAAATCAAAATTTAGTTGACTGAGTTAAAGTTTCTTGTGTTATACCTATTTGTTAGAATTAAAATTACTTATAGGTATGTCTATTTAATTAACTGAGTTATGAAACGTCAAATTTTGTGCTTAAGATAAAAGTAATTTTAGTATGTTTATTAGGCTGTGATAAAGCGCTGTTAAATGTACGTATTTGGTTAAAGGTTCCTAATAAAGTATAATTTGTAGTATTATTGAATGTTTCCTGTTATAGAAAATTTCGCCTCCCATGCCACCCCAGTGATTTATGGCTTTTAGAGAAATTATCATAAAATAATTAAAATTTTTTAATACTTAAATAATTGCATAAACCTATAAAGCCATTTTTTAAAAATAAAAAATTGATAAGCTTAAAAATATTTATTTATACCTATTACAAAGTTTCAAATTTTAGGGGAATTTAAATTGAATTATATAATAATATATAAAAAAAACCAATTCTGAAATATAGGCATGCTTAATTTTATTTACTATAATTACTTTAAAAATTAATTTTTGGTATTTCTTTTGTGTCATTAAGAATTTTCTTGTATCAGCCCTCAAATGTAGTGACCATACAAAAAAAAACTATTTGTTATAAATAAAGTTTCTTACTTTTCAATTCTTACAATTAGAAAATATTTCTTAATTAACAAAAAAAGATAAAAAAAAAACATTGTTTACTTTCTATACTGCTTTATATTTATATAAATCTCGATATAAACTTAATTTCTAAAGTAAAGATTAATGAGATTTCTTCTTGCGTTATTCCCTTCTTGATTATTGGCGGCAACATTATTGGGAACCATGGCATAAATTGGCTCTTGAGGCTGTGGAACTTCAAAATCAATTCCCAATCTGGCTTCCACACAGAGATTATGGAGAATCTCACAAGCATTAAAAATCTGCCCCACCATTTCAGGAGAATATCTTAAAACTTTAGAAAGACACAAAAACCGACCCTTTAAGACACCAATGCATCTCTCCACGCAGTTTCTTGTTTGTATATGGGCCTGTGTATATCTGCCTTCAGGAGACTCAGGCAATGCATTCTCTATAGGAGTTATAAGCCAAGGCTCCTGAGGATACCCTGAATCCCCGAGCAACCATGAATTTCTGTCACCTGCAAAGCACATACCACATACATTTTAAGCTTTTATACCATCTTATGAAAATATTTTTTATTATTTACCTCTTAAGTATTCAGCTTCTAGTACAGCTCTTACCATTGACTATCGCCAAATGTAGGCATCATGTGAAGCCCCAGCATATTGAGCATTTATATTTAATATTCGTAAGTTATGATCACAAATCTGTAAAGCAATGAGAAATGCATATTATGACCTAGTAAAAGCTTTTATTTGATAAAAATATTTACAATTTGGATATTTTTAGAGTGATATCCTTTCCTGTTCAAATAGTTGTGTTCTTCTATTTGGGGTCTGATAATCTCCACATGGGTACAGTCAATGGCACCTATCACTCCTGGAAAACCTCTGCTTGCCATAAAAACTTCCTTAACATTATTTTTTTCCTGGCGATTTTGTGGGAATTTAATGAATTGTCCAGCAAATGTATTTACTAGAGCAGTCGTTATTTCATGAATTGCCTTTGACATGGTTTGCTGTGAAACGAAATGTCATGGCTACGACCTAAAACCCTTTGATAGGATCCCGTAGCATAAAAAGCAAGGGTTCCAAAAAATTTAATAAGACTGGGCACTGCTACAGGGTTATTACCCCTCTCTAGGTCAGCCAAAATACCATTCAACAAGAACCGGGCCATATCTTTATTTATTCTAAATAGTTCTTTGAATCTAGTTTCCTCAATAGAAAAAGGATCACTTTCTTCCCACATATTTCTCCTTTCTAAATTAGCTAAACGCAAATCCTCCAGCCTCTCTTGCGCTTTTATTTATGCAGTTTGTAGATATTTTTTCATTTAAACAGTTTCAAAATAGTAAAAAATACCAGAGTTCAAGATCAAAACTTTTCCTACATAAATATCACCTATTCTACATTTTATAAATTTTATCCTCAACAATTTGTCAAGAACCAAGATATAAATTTGTCCATTATACATTTTAAAATACCTAAAATATAATATGTACCTACATACATTTAAAAAATATATATTTTAGTCTAGTTTATTCTAAAATTCAGTATCTAATTTCTATTTGGGGATCTGCTTTTAAAAATAAAATTGAACCTTTGAAAAAATTTCAAAACAAAATAATTAAATGTATTTATAAATTGCCATTGTTAAAATCAACAATAAATTTATATAAGCCAAAGGGTTTATTAAATATTACAGATTTAAATAAATTAAATGCATTCTATCATAGTGAAAGAAAAATGTTCTAATATAACTTTGACAAGAACAAATGAATTTCATAAACATAATACAAGGCAACATTTAAATTTAAAGACATTAAATTTTAAAACTAAATTTGAAAAACAATTAGTATTATATTGTAACGGAATATTGCTATATAATTCGTTACCAACAAAAATAAAAAATACGCATAATTTAAAAAATGTTTTGTTACGACCCGTAAAATATATTTATTCAGGATAAATCAATATTCCGTTCGAGTAAAATGATTGTTTGGAAAACACATTCCAAACAAGTTAAACCCCAAATAAAATTGTGCCGCCACTGTGTTTTAGACAAAGAAATCTTTTGCGTATGTTCGTCCCTCTTTAACACAATCAGACCGCCAAATTCCCGAAATCGGGGCGAATTAGAAGTGGCGCGGACAAGTACGTAAGTGTAAAAACACAGTGGACGCCGATTTCCTGCTTACCGGCAGCCAGCGCCGATCGGCGCCTATAAGCTTCTATAATAAATAATGCTTTCAAGTTAGCAATAACACAATAGAGACAGGCTCAGGCTTGTTGGCGCTGGTAGTCGGCGTCACCGGTTTTACCGGAATGATTATTTAGTTCTTTCTAGCCGGTTGTTCGTACAGGCAGACAGATACAGCTATGGATATAGAGATTTTAATAGCATCAGTGTATAAGAAATGCCCAATATGGGATAAGAAAAGTAAATTACACAGCAATAGAAATGTTGTTGACAAATGTTGGAAAGAAATTTCTGAAGAAATGAAAGAGGATGGTACGTATGAAAATATATATCTATTATTTCGTTTATTATATTATTGTTTTTATTTCTCTAAAAATATGAATAAATAGATTATTATTTATCGTATGACAGAGTGATGTTGGAAAAATATGTTACAAATATATCTCTAATCGTTTTGGCTTCATTTAATGCTCGTCCTGTTACTTGCCATCTATTGTGATCAGGAATATTTAACCTTACATCTGTCAAATGTCGTTCAAATCCTTCTCTGTCTATTATAGTGTTGTGAAGAATACATATACATTTAATTATATGATCTGCAGTAGCTATGTCAGTTTCAATGCACTTTAAAAGTAGTCTCCATTTAGCACTCACGATACCAAAGGCACATTCAATAGTTTTCCTTGCACGAGATAAACGTTTATTAAAGCACTCTTTCTCAAAATTTAAATCTCTTCCACCAAATGGTTTCAAAAGATAAGGAAGCAAGGGGTATGCTTCGTCACCTATTAGTACAAACGGTGCTTTTAAGGTAGTTTGAGGCAGATACGCTGGTTCTGGAATATCCAGTTGTTTATTCGATAGCAACTTATACAGTTCCGAAGATTGAAATGTACCACCATCACTTTGTTTGCCGTATCCACCGACATCTATAACTATAAATTTATAATTTGCATCTGCTACTCCTTGTAGGACCACAGAAAAATATTTTTTATAATTAAAAAACATTGACCCTGAATTTCTAGGGCAAAGAATGCGTACATGTTTTCCATCAATACTGCCGATGCAATGTGGAAAATTCCAAATATTGTTAAAATCTTCAGATATCTTTTGAAAATCATCTTTCGTGGGCACAGGCATATGGACTGGTTGCAGTACTTTCCACAATGCAGCAACTGTTTCTGTTACAATTTTTCCTACAGTAGAAGCTCCAACCCTGAATGAAAATGACAGCATTCTGAAAGATGAGCCTGTAGCAAGATACCTGCAAAAAACATATTTTATTAGAACGTGGTTTTGACGTTTTGATAAATGAATGAATGATTACAAATGGTCAGTGAGGGGTGTAAATTAAAATTATCCTGAAAGTATATTTTTAGAGATGGTAAAATCATAAGATAATGAAAGCAAACAATAAATTTGAAAAAATTATTGAATTTTGAATAATCAAGATATTTACAAATTTTTGATACTAATTATTTTTATTTCATACTTTTTAGTGCATTTTGAAATTTTTTTTACTATGTAATTTTGTTTCAGAAAATAAACTGAGGAAAAAATGGAAGTATATCAGGGATCAATTTTCCGTAGAATTAGGAAAATTTCCTCCTCCACGTTCAGGTGATGCCGCAAATGATACTCCGACATCCAAGTGGCCATACTTCAAACTGCTCTTATTTTTGAAAGATACGGTAATGCCTAGAAAGTTGAAAGGAAATTTGCCACAAGTAAGTGGTCGTACTGAAAGCTTTGCAGAAAGTCAAACTGAAGCAGAAGAGTCGATTCAGTCATCGATGGAATTAGACGAGACCAGCTTTTGTTCCACTGAAGATGTTGTACCTCCTCAACGAAATGCTGGCGATGATATCGTAGAAAATACAAGGCAAGAAAATATTGAAACACCTTCGAGAACAAAAAGGAATACTGATGTATCTTCGACACCACAATTTTCATCTAAAAAGAAACGAGGCCCAACAGAAATATTTAACGACTCATTATTAGAAATTGAGAAACAAAAAGTAGCATACCTAGAGTCAAAATCTAAGCGAGCAAATGAGAAAGAAGATGAACACCTCTTGTTTTTTAAAAGTCTTCTGCCTCATGTGAAAAAAATTCCTGAGTCACGCGTATTAGCTTTTCGATGCCGGGTTCAAGAGCTAGTTGAACAATTTTCATACCCGCTAAATAGGTTCGAATCTGTTCCATCTACGATCCTTGGTCCTTCAACTTCCAACTCATCTATTTCCAATCAATCACTGAATTACATCGATAGAAATCGTTTCACTGCAGAAGAAGAATGTACAAGTCTCATTTTATCAAACATGGAACAACCTGAAACGGTTTCTGGTACTTCCGAATGTCCCCCACCACTGTCCTTCTTTTTGAAATAAAAATTTAATCAACCATTTTAAGTCTTATTTTTGTTGAAACAAAACCAACATATGTAATTATTTGCTAGACGTTTTGTTAATAGTAAATGATTTGTTTGTTAGTAACCTACTTAAAATATATACTCGTAAATATTATAAAGATACTTACCTCAAGGTAATGACTAATCTTTCTTCTGGTAAAATGGGCTGACTGTGAAGGTTACACCAGTTTTTAGTTAGAAGATGTTTAACTTTTTCTAGAATATATTTGAAGGTTTCATGGTTCATTCTGGTGTACTGAAAAAAGCGGTCAGGGTCATCTGTCAACTTCTTGAACAAATGATGATATTCACCATAAAGTACCCTCTCACGATTTATAGAGTGAACACCAACTTTTTTTCTAGTAATTATTTTAGTTACAAGGCTATCTAACGCAATAAATTCATCGTCAGATGAGCTAGATGCCATGTTGACGCGAAGGTTAACCTGGAACTGACAAAAGGCTGGTTTTTATTTGCTTTTTTCTCGTCGGCACTGTGTCCGCACTAAGTGCCGAAATTCGGAACCGATCGGCGCTGGTTTCCGGTAAGCAGGAAACCGGCTTTCACTGTGTTTTCGCCCTAACGATGGAAAACAGGCAAATAACACAATGGACGTTCGACACACTCCCGAAGCTTCCCCCGAAGCGACTCGGCGAGCGCCCGAACAGGGTGACCTCGACACATAACACACCGCTCGGAAATACTCGATTATGTTGAGACGAGAGAGACAACAAATCGGAAATCATTTACCAGAATACGTACCGAAAAAACCTTTCGAGACACTGAATTATCGGGGTTGCCAGCGCTATTATTTAACAGGTAATATACAATTTTTTTAGGTGATCGAATAGTCATACCATTCGATAAATCGTTAAAAAAAAATAATTAAAAAACAAAACTAATTTCAATAGCTGTCTTATTATTCTTTTTAGTATATGTTTCCTATTTAAATTGCAGTTTTCAATTGGCGCTAAGACCGATGCTTCTAAGTCTTGACAACCCTGAAAACCCGCTTTCTGTAATATCCATCGAGTGATTCCCTGAAAGCAAAACTTCAGCTTTGCTTTTTTGCTTGGCTTGCGATATTATTGCGATTTTTGCAAATCACTATTGAATTGGTATTTCGAAAATAAACTACATTATTATTGTTTAGTGTTGTCTACCATTTGTTTTTTAAGCGTTTGTAGTGCTTTTAGTGCCAAAATACTTTAGAAGTCTCCATTATATTCAAGATTCAAGGATACCTCGACCGCCTAGGTACTTTCAACTTGTTTATGTTTATTTTATTGGTAGATATAGGTGTAATTTCAGGGTAATAATGGACCATAGGAGATATCAGAGATCAGGAGGAATTTACCACGATGGGTTTTTGTACATAACAAGATCCACGAAGCACAACATCAGGTAGGTATCGATTATGAAATTGTGTGTTAGACAAATATTAATGTTAAACTAGGAGTAGAACTGTGTCTATAATAGCAACTACAAATAATAAATAAATTGGAAAAGGATTATTCAGTTCGCATTGGACTAGTGGATAGTGTTCAGCTGTATGAATATATATGTATATGTATCTAATTTTTAGGTATTTAATCTGTAGCAAGTACCGACGATTGGGTTGTATTGCATCAGGGAAAATCCACTTACAAGAGGGAAATGTCTTCATTCCTATAAAGGTTGAACATAATCATCCTAGAGACGACAACAGAGTTGAAGCAATGGATTTTAGAATTCAGCTACGGGAGGCCTGTGTTCGAGAAAGAGGAACCCTTAAAAATATTTATGAGCGCGTTGCCGCAAGGTAAAGTGGCTATTATATATACTACAGGACTATATAGGACTCCACAGGACAATACAGTATTATACAGGACTTCTACAGTACACTACAGTAATGTACACTAATAAATTTCTGTTTAAAAAGTGTTTTATAGAGACTTTTTTTGCTGCCATTAAAGAACTACTTTTTCGTAGCTAAATAAAACACTTTTTAAACAAGTTTTTTGTTACAAAAAAAACTGTTACCCTTACAATTTGCTTTTTAAAAAAAGACATACAGCTAAAGGCTTTTTTAATTTTAAAAAGTACATTTTAACTTTTAAAAAAGATTTTCTTATAACTAATTTTATAGGAAAGAGTAAAACTCAAAACTCGTTTTTCTATCTATTAAAATCTATAGGTGCTTAATTTCAATTATTCTTCATTTAGAAACGTGGATGGTGCTGTTGAGGTTCCATTTAATGTGATTCGCCGTTCAATGTTGAGATGGAGCCAGGCAACGAGGCCTAATGTCCCGGCAACTTTAACGGAACTGGCAGACATATTTCGAACAGGTAATTGGCCAAGATATACGGATTGTACCAGTGGACGTTTTTTTTCAGGTGTGGTCGAAGCCAATGGACTTACTGCGGTGGTTTTTGGCAATAGAGAATTTATAGGAAACTTCATTGACTCCCAACACACATTCATTGATGGAACCTTCAAGGCAGTACCGAGAAGACCTAACTTTTGTCAAATCTTGACCATATTTGCCACTTGCATGGATCATGTAAGTATAACAGCTATAGGATTTAAAAATTCATAGACAATTAATTTAATTGAATAATTAGGAAGTATTATATTTACTATTTATAAGCTATCCTTTTATAAAAATATTCACCCTCTTTGCTAAAATAAAAATAAGTTTATGCCATCCTCTAAACATTAATATTTAGAATATGATAGAAAAAATCACTATTATAAACTTTTATTGTTTATACACTATTCAGTTAATTTTAAGTTATATACTTTTGCAGGCTTTTCCAGTTGCACATATTTTCATGGAGAGAAGAACGAAAATCTTGTATGATGCTGTTTTTGCCTACCTGCGTGAGAACTTCCCACAATTTGTCAATATTAACGTTGTGACGGACTATGAGGTGGCTTTGGTGGAATCACTGAGGAACAACTTTCCCAATGCCTCATTGCATGGTTGTTTTTTCCATTATTGTCAGGTGTGTATTTGTATGTATATTTACATGCACTTCAACAATAAAGGTGAAAATATGAAATAAGTTGTTAATATTTTCAAATTTTTATTTTCCTGTATATGTAGATATTTAAGGAAAGTTTAAGCACCATGCACTTAAATTATATGTTATAAAAGAGCAGTTTAAAATGGTGCTTACACGCATTTTAATCAAAATGCATAATATGAGATTTTATATGAAAAAAAACTTTTTTAGGCGGTATTACGAAAAGCCAGGACTTTAGGGATTACACGGCAGATCGAGGGACGACCTAATGGAAGAGTCTTATTGAAGAAATACTATTGTTTGGCGCTTCTACCTGCGGAGATGATTGAACCGACATTAGTTTCCTTGCAGGTTTTTTTTTGTTATCAATCGCATTTTTTATTCGTGACCATTTTTTCTATTATAAGGACGATTTGGACTTTGGCGCTGTATTTAGAGAACTCAATGAGTATATCAGGAGGCAATGGATAGAACGCGTTACAGCTCAGCATTTCAGTGTATTCAGGCAACGACATAGGACCAACAATGTGATGGAATCATACCACAGAAGACTGAACAGTAAATTGAGTAGACATCCTGGCGTGTGGGATTTGATAGGTAATCTACAAATTTAAAACTCTAAGCTAAAATTTTCACCAAGTTCATGAGAGTGTTGTACTACACCAATTTACATGATCTACTTTTTTTATTGTTTTATTGCCCATTTTTTTAAATTAAACTAAACTAAATGTTTTTCGTCAATAAAATTTTTTGGACCGGATGGTGAATGCGCTAATATTCAACGGCTACAGGCGATGCGCGATGCTATAGTCTATTTACTTTAATATCTAGTAAATTATATTTCAAGCAAATATTATAAAACTATATGCTTAAAGTGTAATTTAAATTCAATTGCTGCTGATGAAGGTCTTTTACGGGTCCAGCATATAAAAACGGTGCTTTTTCTTTATTAATTAACCAATATACTTTTTCTTTAACTTAAGAAAGCAGCGTTACCTTCTATTCAATTATATTTCAGAGACGCTTATTGATATCCAGAACACTGCTTCCATCGAGCTGACTCAGCTGGAACAACACCCCAATGTTTACAGGATTGCAAGAAAGAATGTGGTATTTGATGCTCGACTGAAACAAGCTTGGGACAAGTTATCGGATGGTCGCTTCACCGTGGGAGATTTCCTAAGGCAAGCAGTCCATTTTGTGGATGGCATAGATGGACAACTACATCAGTGGAACCAGGAAGTACCGACCGAAGAAGAAGAAGAAGCTGTCGTCGTTTCACTAGACCATCTTCATCGTTTATTAATGCCAGCTCCTATTGCTCAACCACCAAGAAATGTTCCTATTTTACTCCATCAGCAACGTCCTCTTCTTCTGGAACCTCCTCCGCTCATTCCACTTCCTCGTGCACGCATGCCTTTACCTCCATTAGTTCCTATTCCCATTTTGCCACTTGTCCGTCCATTGTCACCTCCTCCCCTTGTCCCAATCCTTCAGAATTTGCCGCCGCCGCCCCAAATCTTAGAACTACAACCCCCGAGATCTCCTTCTCCCGGTTTTTCTGATTCACCTCCTCCTCCTGGTTTGCCTGCTTCTCCTCCTCCTGGTTTTCCTGCTTCTCCTCCTCCTCCTGAACCCATGTTCACCCATCCCTGAAGGAATCTTAGGATTGTTCGGCCAGCTAGAAAACGATGAAGAGTTACCAGTTAGAGCTCCAGTTAACCGTAAGTTCATTTCAAATGTTTTTTTTTGGCTAATTTTCGTGCTATTTTTTTTAAGGCTGGGAATCGAAAATTCAAGTAGTGCCATTTAACGAGGACACCATGCCACCCATGCTGAACTGTAATGTCTGCCTTCTAAACGTGGTACAGTATGTAATGCCGGACTGTGGTCATCTGTTTTGTTCCACATGCTCATCCATTATATACAACACTGAGGCAGCTCGGTGTGCAATATGTCGAGCGGAACTAAACCGATCACCTATTCCTTTTTTTTTTAATTGAAAGTAATTTGATATTTTTCAGGTTTTATAATATTTTTCTAGTATTAGTAGTATTTCTATTTTGCAGCATTTTTTATATTCCTTTTCTATACACCTCTATTTTAATTAATTTTTGATTTCCTAGTTTACCTTTCCTTTCCCCGGCAAAAATCCATATTTTTGTTTCACTTCTTCATCAATATTGCAGGGGTAAAACAAAGTATGGAAAGTCTACACCTTCTCGTTGGTTTTGCTGAACTATAAAATGTTTTGTATTTGTTACCAAACAACATATTTTATTGACTAAGTAGACTTCCTTTTATTTTTACAAATTACATTAGTAATTAACAGTTCCGAAATGCAAGTTTTAGTTTAAGTGAAATATATTCAAATACTTGTATACATAACAATAATGTTTAGTGCAGAAGTCTGATAGGTACACTGCAATAGTTTCTTTCTTATGTTACTTCAAACAATTTTGAATAGCTACATACCTAGCTAAGATTGTAGTTTATATAAATTTAGTATAAGCAATTAACATTTTATATTAACAGTCCTTATTTAATAGCCGTTTTTATATCTTGTTTGTTTGCATAATAATTATTATGATACTGATGGTTTTTAGTTAAACAGACAAAGCATACTTAAAAAAAAATTGGGTATGACTGAATTATTATATTATATCAAAATCTTAGTAGGGATATATATATACTATACAGGGTGCGTCACCAGGAACTGCATCGACCGATTGTGGGAAAACTATAAGACTCGGAAAATTTGGTACTGCACCGAGGTTATTGGGGGCAACTATAGGCTAGAAAATATTCTCAAGATGGCGGCAGTTCTGGTCTGTGAGGGAATAATACTGTGTAAACTATTCAAATTTATATTTTCTTCACCTTACATTTGACATTATTATCATTTTTAATTATTTAAGACTATTAAAGATGAAAATATTATAAAAATTCCCCCAAAATGTTATTTTTATTTTTTTCCCACCATCTTTGAATTTTTCGCCATCCTGTCCAGAAAATGATGGAAATAATATTTTGTTTTTAGAGAAAAAAAAGCAATAAAACAATTTAAAAAAAATGTTTATTTACAAACTGCGAGTATTAGTTATTAAGTATCTTTCAGGATTTTCATAACCTATCAATTTGGGTAATTGTTTACTATCCTATAGATTGTCTATTATATAATAGTGTATTTCATAAATATATTCATCATAAATTCATTGTCGGAGACCAAAAATTTCAATTTATTTGGGCTGGGTTGGGTGGGATTGGGTTAGGTATGGTTGGGTTGAGTTGCATTGGGCTGGGTTGAGTTGGTTGGGGCTGAGCTGCTTGGTAGTGATTTTCTTTTATATAAAAAGGCGCTGGGTGCAAAAAGGACCTGTTGGGTGAATAATCATTTTTCATAAGAAAAACTGATTGCGCAAAAAAAAAAACGAACAGGGGTAAAATTTTAATATTTTTTATTTTCTTTTTTTCAAATGATTGAGTCTTCCGACATCGAATTTATGATGAATACGACATTCACTATCCTATGTACCTGTCTTTTTTTTTTAATCTTGAAAATGGGTAGTCGATAAGATAGCAAACCGTTACCGTAATTTGTATACATTCCAGCCCTGACAAAACTCAACAATATAAATGAAAACTTGGCTCAATCTGAATAAGGCTGTAATATATGATATTCTCTAAGAACCTGTTTCTTTTCCTACTTATAAATATTATTAACTAATAGCTCATTGCACTTTTTTATGACACCAATTCAGAAATAATGTTAGTTACAAATTACTTCATAGCAATAAGTGTGTGTATAAGTAAATTAAAAACTGTATAGTCTATTACAGTCCTTTTGGTTATTCAGTATGTTATATTTAAGGTGACACACTATAGTTTATAATCCAAATATCCTCGGAGGCATATGACTTCATCAAAATCATCCAGTTTCTCCAGCATATTATCCTAAATTGCACTTTTTCAAGTTTATTAGTCAAAAGTAGTAAATATAAACACTATCACCACACCTATGCAAGTCCAATGGAACATTGTTTGCCACAATTTTTAATGAAAAACATGCTTCCACAAGATCAAAAACTTGCACTTTCCCAAGTGATGGTCCGTTTTTTTGGCGTCAAATTCCTCTTCACTTCGCAATAAGTATAATGAAGGTATTTAATGTTCTAAGAAGACGAATCACAGGATAGGAGGCCAAGTAAGTACTAAATTACACAAAGTTAGTTATAGTGTTTCTTAATCAGTACCAGGAAGTATCATCCCAGGTTCTTTGTAGTTATATCTTAAAGCTTCAAATATACTGAAGAACTCACAAATTAATAACTTTTGGCAAACTATCGATAAATATGAACTAATTGTTGTAAGCACGACTCGAATGTAAACAAAATAATATACCTATACCTAACCCTATTTTGTGTTAGATGACAATACTACAGCTATTTCGAATAAAAATTGGCTGACGTGTAAAAGAGCCAACCGATCATACTCGAACGTTTAAAATATTTCGCGGGTATTGTGTCGAATGTCCATTATGTCAAATGACGATTGTGTCGAATGCACCCATCTCGTAACGATTGACTACAGTCCCCGTCCCCCGTCGCGACAGTCACATTTCACACTCGCTCGAATACACATTGCTCTTGTTTCTAGCTCAAAGTTTCCTCCCGCCACAAATTGTCGAGTACAGTCTGGCAAGTGGATCTGAAACAGCGGCAGGAATGTGGGCCAAAATATTCGACGTTGCCACGTTTAACCTCAAAACGTAATTGTGCGGGACTTACTTTCTAATAATATGCAATATAAGATTTTTTACAATCACAAGATATAGAGGGTAAAATGTTAAGAATTATAATCTAAATAGTTATTCCATTTTGGCTTTAATACGCAATTGTTTTACCATTAAATATGGTACAATTAAATGTTTGTCCAAAAAATGGATCATGTTTAGTAAATCTGGGAACATTACGTTCCACCTCTACATTCCTACTTCTACTCCTCTACTTCTTGTATAATAGAGGTCAGCCATTATGAACCTGAACGCTTGTGATTGGTTTCCCTCGCCGCACGTGTTTTTGTTATGAATTATTTCGACAGTTCATTGGACAGCGTCTTTGCCACCTGTTTACAATGCTTGCTGCCGTTTCAAAACATTGATTACTATTGAAGGGTGGACAGTGGCGTAGGTTTTATCGTTGATTTTTGGATTCCGTTTATTTTATATGTATGTTATTTATTATTTTGTTTTATTTGTGGCTATTAATTAAAAAAACTGATATTAGTGTTGTGTATACCTATAAGTAGGTAGTGTAATTTTCGTAGGTTTGGAGTTTCACTATTTTATTACTTACATCAAATACCTAATATTTAATTTTTTAGTTTATTTTATTATTGTCTATATATATACGAATAATAACATTCATTATAATGAATAAATTCACTGAGGGTAAGGTCCTTTATAGTCAAACGAGGGAAGTGATAGCAAACGTTTACAGGTAAGTTATAATAATTTATTTTAAAAAAAGTTAAATACATTGTGCCTCTTAAAAAAACAGTAGTTTATATTATATTTTATTGCTTTTTGAATACCAACTATGCATTCAAAATATTGTTATTAGGATTTGCGATGAAGAAGCTGCAAATAATTCGATGAAATTGCCTCTTAAGCGTAAGCTTGATCGCGTTTCCCTTTATACCGAAGTCTCCGTATCATCTGTGAGAAAAATTCACAAGAAAGATGAAGAAAGGCGACAAAATAACCCTGATGAAATGTTAGCCACTCCAGGGAAAAACGGCCACGGAAAACTGTCGTCGAAAAAGATGACAGTTTTTATTTTTAAATAGTTAGGCATTGTATCACCAGATTTTACCCAGAATATAAAGTGGTTCCGACAACTAGAAAGTTGTTAAGAAAATTAAAAGAAGAGGCAAATTTTTCTTATTCCAGGGAAATGCTTCGACTTTTATTAAAGTCAAATGGCTTTTTTTGGCGTAAGTGTTAAAATAAGAGGAAAATCTTAATGGAGAAGCCCAATATTCTTTCCTGGAGATACAAATATCTTCGCGAAATACGAAAATATCGCGAAGAAGGCTGAAACATTATTTATTTGGACGAAACTTGGGTGGATAACGATTTGACGTTCAAGAAATGTTGGCAAAGCGATACGGTTACTGGTGTTTTAAAAAATATTAATTCAACGGGTACCTAAGCATACAATACAAAACAGTGTGTATAAGTTACAGTCATATATTTTTTCACGGGCAAGGACCCGTTAAATTTGAGAAATATATATATTTTAAATGATATTTTAGGTCGGCTAATAATTGTTCATGCAGGTTCCGACAAGGTTTTTGTGGACAATGCCTGTTTAATATTTAAAGCCAAATTGGCCACAGGTGATTACCAGGGCCAAATGAATAGGAAAGTTTACTAGATGGCTCACGGAAAAACTTCTCCCAAATATACCTGCCAATTCGGTAATAGTGTTAAACAATGCTCTTTATCAGTCGGTGCAGGAGGATAAAACCCCAACAAAATCCTCTTTAAAAAGAGATATAATCGCCTGGTTAACTAAGAAAGGTAGCTATAACAACTTAATTAAGCCTTTTGAACTGATAAATTTTAAATTTTAAATATATAAATGTACCTACATAATATGTTCATACACGGTGAGCTAATGAAAACTTTCCACCCCAGTTTCTTCAGATATTTTTTTTTTGTTTGGAAATTTGGGGTTAGTTTTTTTAAGTAATTTTGGGTAGTGGTCCTATAGCTATTAATTTTTTTTTTTTAATTTTTATAGTTAAAAATAAAAAAGTTATATCCTGTGACGTTGATTGTGGGACACCCTGTATACCAAAAAAAAGAACTTATTTCTAAAACCATAAAACATACAAATGAATAATTAATTAGGAAAATTTATTTTGATAAATTTTAAAATTATTTTCCTTAAATCGAATTTAAATAGTTTCACATAATACCACACGCCACTGTCCATTTTATGAATGAAGTCGGCCATGTTGTCTCGACTACTGCATTCCCCTTACCTCAGGCCGAAGTGTTTCAGATCCTGCCACACTGTAACAATTATTTGCTCTAATTGCAGAAAAATCCCAATTTATATATTTTATTTGCTCTTAATCGTTAAGATACGATTTTTATATTAAACCTATATATTTTTATGCGAAATGTGCTCAATTTAAGTACCATTTTGTGTGCAAAAATAACTACGATAGTTATTTTTGGCTCGGTAATTAAACCAATTGATAACATAAGACGACGTAAGACGTTGTTTCGTTAATTGTATCTGATGGTGATGGCTGCTGCTCGTGGTACCTGTGCAGTGATACTTACCTGTTTTGGGTTCCGATGGTGAGAAAACCATACAAGGTAACCTTTTAAGTTTATTATACTATATGGCTGACCAATCTACTCAGATTTCATAATGTTACGTGTACTCAATGTAAAGTACCTACAAAACAAAAACATTCAGTGTAGTGCTTTTTCTGATTTAAACCTGTTAAAGTTTACTGGTGAATTAAGTGTCTCAATAAGTGTTATAGGAATAAAGAGACAGTTTTTCCTTCGCTCTCCTTATATTTAAATTAAATTGAAAAAAAACTTGATACCAAATTCATGTAAAAAAAGGGTATCAAATTTTGCTGGTATTTTTGATAATTTGTTTTGTTGTATATTAACCTTCCGGAGCTCGCGCACGGACTCTCGTTCCGCAGGTTCACTATTTTTATGTTAATTTAAAAATCCGCCGCCTTAGGGTAGAAACATAGTGGAGCGGCGAGTCAAGAGTCAAGCGGCGCGTTTTAAAATCTTCCATACAATCAAGTTGATGCGCACATAGTGAGGCGGGAGCAGTGCTGCATGCATCGACATGAATCTTGACTCATCGCTCGTGAAATCACCAACGATTTCTTTGAAGCGCTGCTCCAGTCGATTTGGGGCTTCCATTGCAGGTGGTACGGCGTGTTTGTTGTTTTTTGTTCTAGTTTTTATATTAGTTTAAACAACATGAACGTGGAGTTGTTTATTCTGTCAATACGGAATCGAGAACCTATATGGAATCAGCAGCTGAATGACCATCACAATCGTTATACATTGGACAAACTATGGAAAGAAGTAGGTGAAGAAAATAATTGTACAGGTACGTTTGTGTATACTAGGTAGGGCAATAAACAATTTTCTACTAATGTAATACTTCTAAATATTTATTATTTATATACAAAAAATAAAATAAATTGTTGACCTAAAGGTAACTTTACAAAAGAAAAAATGTTTAGATTTGTTTTATAGGTTTTCCAAAAACGTTTTTCTGATTGTTTACACAACGAACCGTTTTTTTTACGAATGTTTCTTTAGTCTCTTGAGAAATCAATCATATTCTCATTAAAATATCGTGTGAATGTGTCCCGCACCAAAAGAGCATCACTTGATTGGCGTCCTCTTCGACGTCGTCCTATTGGTACTTCAATGTTCTTGGGTTCAACTGTTTGAACCTCTGTTAAATGCCTCTCAAATCCCTCCTTATCTATGATAGTGTTTTGAAAAACACACATACATTTTACTATTATGTCTACAGTTTGATGATCAGTTTCAATACTTTTAGACAAAAGTCTCCAATTAGATAACATGATTCCAAACGTACACTCTATACTTTTTCGAGCCCTAGAGTGCCTTTTATTGAACACCATATTTTCATCATTGAGATTCTCTACGTTGTGAGGTGTCAGAACACGCACAGATAAGGGAAAGGCTTCATCTCCGAGAAATACCAATGGCGTCGTAAAATTAGTTCCAGACAAACAAGCATCATCCGGAATATCAACTTGATTGTTTTTTATCATGTGGTAAAAGTCACAGGAAGCAAAAGTGGCTCCATCACTTTGCTTGCCAAACCCACCAACATCTATTACAAGAAATCTATATTTTGCATCACAAACTCCTAGCAAAACAATGGAGTAGAACTTTTTGTAATTGTAAAACATCGTGCCTGAATGTGGTGGGCACGAACTTCTTACATGCTTTCCATCGATGCATCCCATGCAATTTGGAAAATTCCACAAGTGACTGAATTCCTTGCTTGCCTGAGCAAAGATTTCTTTTGAAGGATGTTGCATATGTAGGGGTTGCAAAACATTCCATAGAACATGTTTTTTCGGTTTCAACGGTTTCTTTCACTATCCTGCTAACTGTAGAAGCTCCAACACGAAATGAGAATGATAAACTTTTGAATGAAGAACCAGTTGCCAAGTATCTGCAATAAAATATCAAAGCAAATAGAAATCGCTACGGGACTATTGCAGGAAGGAAGTAAGAAAAATGCAAGAGGAAAGATCGGGATCCAGCTCTGATTCTGTGTATAAATCTAATTGGCCATATTTTTTGTTGTTAGACTTTATGAGGTCTCAATTCAAGACTAGGCCTACATCTGGAAATATAAAGAGAAAGTGTGAAAGTGGGCAGGAGCAGACTGAAAAAACATTTCTTAAGAGCCAACTGGTAACGACGAGAATGTTGTGGAAGAAAACGTGACAAAAGATCTAAATAAAAGTAATGAGGGGAGCGTCGGTGGCAATGTCAGTGTCACAGGTTCATCAACTTCCACAGACAAAATTACAAAGGAAGGTCTTGTCCACCCAAACAATTTCAATAAGAGGAGGGCACAAAGTCAGGACTTAAAGAAATTGATACAGATCGAAGAAAAGAAGATGGCGATGTTAGAAGAAAAGCGGACAAGACGAGCAGAAGAAAAGCCAGATGATGACATGCTGTTTTTTTAAAGTCTTTAAAGCCGATAAACTTTTTTTTCGAAATGATGTTCAAAATTTAGTGCTGAAATATGCGTACAAAAACGACGTTTCTAGACCGTCTACGAGTAGTTGTGGTTCCACTCGTCAATCATTTGTGTCTACAGGCATTTCTCTTCCACCTTCCAGAAGTCCAACACCTCAGGACAATAACATCCTAGATCTGGATCAGTGGTCTCGTGGTTATGACTACTCATATGATAGAACTTAAGTTTTTATAAAACAATCTCTAGTTTTATCTTTTGTACTGCGTAACCCATATTTATTTCAATATTAGCCATTAAAATGTGTTACAATTTTTTATTATCTAGTCAGTTTCTTACCTCAATGTTATAACCAGCTTCTCCTCAGGTTCAATAGGCTGCTTGACGAAATTGGTGAATTTTGTTACGATTTCAGGTTGTATGAGATCTAAAATATACACAAAGGTACTGTGCTCCATCCTGGTGTATTGAAAAATTCACAGATTTTGCAACATGCGCAAACATCGTAGGCGTATTGAAAATACCAGATACAAGTACGGTGGCTGTTATTTTTTATATTTTATATTATCTTGTGACGTCATTTGAAAGTGCTCAATAAACGAAACATAAAAGAATTAAGCCTTGTTTGGAAAGCAAATTGACATTTATTGATTTCTAGGGATTTTTATGGCATCAACATACTAAAATTTGATCGAAATCCATCAAAAATAAATAAAAACTGTCAGATACCTGTAATTTGACAGATACCTGTAATTTTAAAGTGCTCATTTTTTTTATATTCCCTATGGCACCAACATACTAAAATTTGGACGAAATCCGTCGAAAAATAAACAAAAACTGTCACCGACCTTTGCAGTCGACAAAACTGTTGACCCCGATCGTGTTACGTGTTTTGATCTTTCAACGCCTTATGGCTTATTTATTTCTTCTCTCGTTCTCTTATTTATGAGCATATCGAGATCATATACGCGTTTGTTTATTTCGGGCCCCTATGTATGAAATCAGTTTGTTATTTATTATATTTTTGTAATTGCCATTAATTTTAACGGTTTATTTTTTAAAATTAGGGTGCCCCCCGAAAATTCCGCCCTTCGCCCCTTCCGCCTCTTTTTTACTACCCACTCTGGAAAAAATTGAGCAAAACTCATCATAGCTATGCGGGTGGTATAAAATACGGCTTTTATTCTTATTTCCAAAACTCTTGAACGAGGCGCCATTCCATATGGCTCTAAAATGCGCCACCAAAAATAACAATCTACATATCCAAGCAATTTTGCGAACACGCCCCCATTTAAGTATTATCGAATTTATTCCACTTGGCTGATATACCCTGTATTATTTCATGTGGAGGAAAAGTGAAACTTTTTAATTATTTAAGTTTACCCAATTCTTTCATACACATCTCATAATCCATATCTGGATATTTATCACGAACTTTTATTAATTCTCGATGAAGGGAACTAAAGCCACGCTCACTTTTATTTACATATTCGGCAACGTAAGCAGCACAGGAATATTCATCTAATATAAACTGAACATCCATATTTGACTGCAAAGCTTTCGAAATACATGGATTAAATGGACTGATCCAAATGTCTTCAATCCCACGTTTCATAAAAACCGAGGGTCGATGAATGCCATGTCGAAGAATGTCCAAAGACTCATCAAATGACTCTAAATAAAATTTTTGAAGGAATTCCTCAAAACTTGTCAAAGAACCCACCTCTAAAGCTTCATGCATTTTTTCAAATAACAAAACTTTTGAGTTATCCTTATTAACTGGCAATACCGGAATTAATACCCTAGTTTGATCCATTGGCCAAAATGGTGCCCCAAAACGGCATTTTTTTGTATTTTTTCTGTAGCATGTATGAGTATGAGCATGCGTTTGTAAATTCCTGGGGCTTGAAACTAAACATTCTTCGGCTGAGGCAATACTATCAATTAATGCAATAGTTTCCGGTAAATGTTCATCATTTAATAACTGTGCCTCATGGGAAGGTGGAGCGTTTTCAAGCCATAATAACATATGACAGTGTGGACTACCTCTATGCTGAAATTCCACCCTATGAAAGTAATCTTTTAAATAATATTTTCCAAATGGGCCATCTCTCTTTTTTTTTAGAGCAATCATGATTGTATCTACTAATTTGTTAAAATATAGGCAACAAATAACAGGATCATTGTTCACTAATTCCGCTTTAGCACTATTAGACATAATATCAAAGATACTATCGTCAATGTTATCTTCATCGTCTAAATTTTGTTGAAATTTATAGGCGCTTTTTAAGAGTGGCTTCCAATGTACCTCTGATGCACTAAGTGTTACAAATACAGTTGGTTTTCCGAGTTGACGCATCATACAAAATAAGTCCTTTTTCTTTGACTGCCAATATTGTATCGAATTAGGTATATTTTTTAAAAACAACTCATTCTTTTCCATGCTTTCTTTCACAAATTCTGGATCTAATAAATCTTCTCTTGTAATATTTTTTACCTCATGGTTATTATTGCGAAACAATACTTGAAATGTTTGAATAATTCTCAAACGCATGATTTTGGCTGCCATGTAAAGAATGTGATTAGGGGTAACACCACGTCTATCTCTTCTATGGATTTCACTAGTTGCCATCATATAAGGAGTTACATTAATTTTAAATTGTCTTTCATGTCCGTAATAGATAGCAGGAAATGATAATTCCTCTGCATCAGCGTCAAAAGATAATGCAAACGGTTTGTTTTTCTGACCTGGGGCTAAATGTAACACCATATCTTCCCCCCAAAAAATTGTTTGCTGTTGCATGTTTAATAATTGCTCAGTTGTTAAAATTTTTTCTTTACGCGACGAAACTACGTCCATCATGTCTTCTTGACTATTCCTTATCTCGAAATGCTGGTCGTAAAATATTTGATTTTCTTCTGCAAAATCATAACCTTCATGTATACCCAAGAATGTGTTATTAATTTTAATATCATATTTTCGGTATAATGGCGTATCTCGTAAATATAATAACCATCTACGCAGAATAGCTTTTGAGACACATCCAGACAAATATGCCCCTTTTTGAAGAATATGACGCTTTATTAAAACTGTCACTGTATATTCATCGTCAACAATTCTGGGCAGGGAAGTTACCATATTATTTACACTGACAGGAACATTTATTATTTGACCCACCATTTTTTGACTACCAGCAAAATAGTGAATTTTGCGAATTTGCAGAAAGGGTAAACGGGGTGAAATTAAACGCTCAGCAATGGGATTTAAGGGGGGTAAGTCAGACGGAATAGGAGGATAAACAAATCCATTAACAGTGGCCAGTTGAGGAATCGTTTTTTTACGGGATAAAGTGGAATAACAGTTACGACAACACTTATAAAATTTGCATTCATCCTCGATACTCGAATGCATTTTTGGGTAGCCAGCTTCATAAAGAAGGGGAAGAATATCCTTGGTTATGGAGCAAATATCATTAGTCCACCAAATTCGGTCACATATACGACAGAATTCGTTTAACTTATTACCATAAAATTTAGTGTTCATAAAATGCTCTAAATATAATGTTCTCTTTTCAAAAATTTGTGTATTTGTTGGATTTAAAGTAACTATTGAATTATTGAGATATCCTGAAAAGTTCAAAATATCTGAATCAAAAGACTCACAATTTCCTGTTTTATTTGGTGCTTCCCTGGCTTCTTTCTTTTCTATGATGATACCCGATGAACTATTGGTAGAACCTTTTCCCCGTGATTGGATTTTCTGCTTTTCCTCAGATCGTTGAACAGAAGAGACATCTTGGAAAACAGAAACACCATCAACTGTAGTATTGGGATTCGAAGAAATTATTTTATTCAACTTTTTTCGTTGCCTATATTCCCGACAACGTTTAGCGTTCAAGGCAAGTTTGACATTGTCTTGCTTCTTATTATCAGGTTGACTTTTATTAAGTGCGGTAGCACCGCTAGTGCTTGGTAATGAAATATTAGTATTAATTACTTGTTTTTGGTAAGTCCCACAGTCTTCTGCATCCAAAGAAAGTAAAACAGTTTTAATATGTTTTTTCTCAGTATTTGCATTTGACTGCACACAACATTCAGCATTTGACTGTAACTCGACAGCTTCCTTTTTATCTTCTATAAGAGTTATTTTTCTCTGCTTGAATGGTAAAACTTTTTCGTTTTCATTTTTTACAATATTAAGTTTCCGTTTCTTTAACGGCAATTGATGTGAATGGCGGGACATTTTGGAAGTTAAATAGTTTATAATTTATTTACATTAAAAACATTTAGTCAAAATCGTCGAAAAATAAACAATTTGACAGGTAACTTTAATTTTAAAGTGCCTTTATTTTATATTTCCATAAATAAAAAGTGTGCATTCGACAGGTACAGTCTTGCCCAAAATAAGTTTACTCATCAAGTTTTTATGTGGTGGAACTTAGCTAGAGATTCAGAAACGAAAATCATGTTTTTACAGTCGCCCAGACAAGTTTTGGTTTTAAAGTTTGCCATTTTGGATCCACCATTTTGTTTTTTGTAATTGTGATAGCACTAAATTGCATTGTCATCGGAAATATGAATGTGTTTCAAATTTCACGTAAATCGGACATCTGGAAGTTGGTCAATTTTGATTTCCAAGATTTGACCCAAACATACATAGTTACATACATACATACATACATACATACTTACATACATACATACATACATACATACTTACATACATACTTACATACATACATACATAGGTAAATAAAAGCTTTTAAAAACAAACAAAAATTAAAACCAAAACTTGTCTGGGCGACTGTAAAACATGATTTTCGTTTCTGAATCTGTGGCTAACTTCCACCACATAAATTTTTGGTCGAAAAACTGTCAATTTGCTAGCTATAAATTATTATATCTACCTATACTTTTCAAGTGGTCAATTTTTATATTCCCCATGACACCAACATAGAAAGCTCAACTACTTCACTAAGGACTTACCTATTTTATTTTCACTTATTTTATAAAAGACCACCCTTGTTTGTAATCCTCGTATCAATAATTGACACACACACACTTTTATTTTCGAATACACAAGTTTTTTAGTAACACGTCTTGTCGAAAGGAACAAATAAAATAAAAGAATCCTGAATATAACACGCACCCTATTCGCTTCATGGCTTATAAATCGGGTAATATAATATAGGAATCACATAATATTTCTCTCACCTACATACTTGACTTAAAACCCAAACCTCATTGCGGCCTTCGAACGACCTTGCTCTATTCCCTGATCAACGCCGACATCGCATTGATGAGGCAGGTCATTGAACCCGGACTGTTAAGGCTAGCGTCCACTTCAGACGGATCGCGGCGGGGCGGACCGGGCCGCATTTTTTGCAACTGCGTTCACTATAGACGTAGCAAGACGGATATTTTTAGGTATACTGTATGTTTAGCCAGTTTCAGTTTAGTCGTTTTTGTGTTTATTGTAGATGGGGTGGGACGAGCGTTTTCGACACTATTGAAATTTGAGTTATTTTAATCATTGAACTGATAAAAAAGTCCTGAAATGGAAATAGATACGTCTGATGAAGAGTTGTTCCTGTTTCAAATATTGCTGGAAGAGGAAGAAAAAACGGAAAAAAAGAAACGTAAACATAAAATGTGGGTTCACGATACATGCAGGCAAAGAAAACTATACAGAGAATTTCACCATTTAATTCCAGATTTGAAAAAAGACCCTACAAAATTTTTTGAATATTTTCGTATGTCAGAAGAAAAATTTGATGAATTACTGCATATTTTAAATAACGACCTTATAAAACAAAAATCTAAATTTAGAGAACCAGTAGAGCCATATGAACGACTGGCTGTCTGTCGCAGGTAAGTAGTATTCTTATTAAGAAACATGCATCAGAATAATTTTTTGCAAAGTGATCATAGCTCATTTTTTAATGTTCCACGGCATGAAATCAAAAACTATTATTTCTGCGATGATAAACTTTAATTCATATTTTTTATACTTACTACATTTTATTCTAATTTCTATATAAATGTATTAAGTTCCTAGTCTACTAACATCAACGTTCAGGAAACGTTAGAAATTCTCCCATCTGCATATATGTCTTGTTTGCGTGATCAGCTGGTCCAGCTTGTGCGACTGGTGAGGATTGTCCAGGTGAAACTGGAGAATAAACTTGCGATCCTAACGAATAACTAAGTTCATTGCTTTGGACCATAGTATTTGATCCAGTCGTTGCAATTTGACCTGTCTGTAACACTGGCATTCGGACTGGTTCTTGATAATGGCTCCGCACAGTAGGACGATTAAAATATTGTTCATGGCTTGCTTTTCCCTGTAACATTTCCAATTCAGCGTCATTTATAATTTTAAGACGAAACCTTTCACACGAATTTGGATGTCTTCAGGAAAAGTTTTCACTGTACGCCCCAAATTAGTAAAAAAGTCAACAACTGTGTCAGGTTCTTGGCGAGGTTGGTCATAATTTTTTCTTAATATAGGACTGAACCAGTGTTTTTGCCGAGGTTGAGGACTGGCCATATTCGTCCTGTACTTTCTTTTTTTTTTTGAACATGAAGCAGTTGAATTGGAACTCATTTGGGATTGGGACCCTGGTGTAGATGGTGGCAACATGTTATCAAGCACAGCTTCTTCATCATCACTCGACTATCTCGAAATGTTTGTTAAACATTTTTCCTGAGTTTCCAAGAGTAACAAGTTAGAAATTGCATTTCTTTCTCATATTTAATAGGCTTATTCTTTGTAGCGGCTTGTCCACTCTTGGTTTTTCGCAAATTTTTTGTGCGCCTAAAGTTGTCTCTTAGCCTTTTCCAGCGGTCCCGACATTCGGATGCTAAAAACAAAATGTATGGATATATTAAATAAACAATATTCATTTTTTTTGCGGGTATAAACACTAATAATTAAATTCTTTTCCAGGTTTTTGGCGAATGGCAACTCTTTTCGATCACTTGCTTTCAGTTTTCGTTTAGGAGAAAAGACTGTAAGAGCTATAGTCTACGAAACTTGTACAGCAATATGGCAGAGAATGAAAATTGACACACCTTCGGAAGAACAATGGGAAACAATAGCTTGTCAGTTTTGGGATAAATGGAATTTTCCCAACTGTATAGGTGCGTTAGACGGGAAACAAGTTGTTATAGAATGTCCCGCAAAAAGTGGATCGAAATACTTTGGCTATAAAAAAACATTGTGTGTGGTTTTATTAGCTTTGGTAGGCGCCGATTATAAATTTCTGGTGGTCGACATTGGCGGCCTAGGGAAAAACTCCGATAGAAATATTTTTTCGAATTCCAATTTCGGAAAAGCGCTAGCAGAGAACAGACTGAACATTCCTCATGACAAACCACTTCCTGGCACTGAAGATGCTATGCCTCATGTTATCATTGGAGATGCAGCATTTCCTTTGGGAAGGCATTTAATGAGACCATATCCTGGTAACCAGACTTTAGCCTCTGAAGAGAAGAAAGTGTTTAATTATAGGCTAAGCCGAGCACGACGGGTCAGTGAGAATGCGTTTGGCATACTCACTTAGGTTTAGAATATGCAAAAGACGATTATCCATGACCCCTGAACATACATTGTAGTGGCAGCAACAATGTTTACATAACTTTTTAATTACCAATGTGGGGTTACAAGACGATTTAAAAGAAAATAATGAAAAATTGGAAGGATTAGTGAATTTACCACACTTTGGTGGAAATGCAACACAAATTGCTCTCAGTATTCGGGACAAGTTTAAACAATATTTTATATCGAATTTCGGATCACTACCTTGGCAATTACAGGTCGTAAGACGAGGATTTCGTCATAACGAATAATATATACTTCGCTACCGTCTATTTTACATATATGTATCTGACATATTATTATTTAATTAGGTAAATAAATGCGTCTGAAAAACCTATGTACTTACTCCTTAATTTAATTAAATCTGCAATTTCTTGCCATATATTGTTTCTCCTCTATTCGTCGTGGTACCTCGCATCTCCCGTGTCGTACAGTTCCTTATACTGGGACACTAATGATATTAGCAATTCTTTGTCCATTTCTAATTAATTTCCTAGTTAATTTGTGGGCAAAGCAATAAAGAATTAACCAAAAATACTAAAATGCGTTTGTGCTGCTATCGCTCTACGTTAACTTGAGACGGGTCGCAACGTGCCGTCCGCAAAAATCCGCCTATGAGGCAAAACAAAAATCCGTTGCGTTCCGCCCCGATGCGACGCGCCTCGAGTGGACGCACTCTCATTTGTTTCCACGTGAGAGTATTATTACGTTGCGATGAGGCCCGATGCGATCCGTATAGTGGACGCTAGCCTTTACATTTCGTTTTGTAGCATGTCGTTTTTTCAAAGACGGGTCCCATATACGTGCGCCCAGCGGCCTGTTTCATAAACCATACTGATAATATTAGCTATTAATATTAGTCTCATAAATTAATAATATTAGTATGCTTTTTTCTGTTTCATAAAAATATATATTAGACTAATAAAAGTGAAGACTAATAATATTATTTTACTAGTCAGCTGTTTACAAGTTAGTGAGGTTATGTCATAATTTGCGGTGCGGTTCCATTAAGTGGCGTTAAATTTGCATAATGTCTAAAATAAGAAGTAAAAGATCGGAAAAGCAAGTTAAGCAACAAAACTTTCTCCGAAAAATTAAAGACATGAAAGATAGTCTATTTGGACAGTTTTCTACCACACTGACCAAGGAAACAAAAAGATCCGCATGGATGGAAGTTAGGGACTATGCGGTTTCTATTGGATTGATTACATGCGAGAAAGACTACACCTACGTGCGTGATGCTACTTGGCCTAATATTCGGAACCGAAAAAATGTTTTTTGGTCCAAAAAAACGGGAAAAAACAATTTTTAAGTTATTTTTGGACAATTTTGTATATTTTTTTATTTTCTTATTTTGAAGGGATCGCATGATGGTATTAATTTCATTAGCATCCGTTTTTTTTTCAATGTAGGCACTTAAAAAAATAGAACTTTATTACTCTTGCTCAGCAATTTTATTAAAAAAATATTCATGCAATTGTTTTATTACGCTACAATGCAGTGCTAACGCTCTAATTTAAAATAAAAACTAATATACTTTGTATTTTAATTGAAGATATTTTTTAGATCAAACTTGATAACGCAAAAAAAACTGGATCAGATGGCGGCCCCGATTCGAAACTTGATGACACCGACAAGCTAGTAATTGAAATAATTGGAAAAAACTCTCCAGTTATAGAAGGAATCGGGGTCGCGGATTCAATGGAGGAAGAGGTTGTAACCCAAACTCTACCGACTAATACTGAGACATTACCTGATGTAACAGAGATAAAAGAGGATGTGGGAAATACATTTGAAGATGTCGTAAGCCCACCGCTGAAGTCCCAAAAGTTAACAAGAGGTTATTATCGATAGTTCCTAAATTAATTTTCAATTTCAGCTGGCTTTGGATAGAAGGCTACAGCTGGACAAAAATACATTTCCATTAGATAAAGACCTCGATAAAGACTGTCCTCATAAAAAGATTATTACTTATATTTTTTATTTTTCCACCAAAAAACTCGTTTATTTTTGTGCATAGAAAGTAACCTTTCCAAGTAAGTTTTCCAAGCGTGTATTTATCATTCCCTACACTGTCCTTTTTCCATCATTTGATTTGACCTTTTTACTAAAATTAATTGTTTTCGGTTGCAGGATGTCTTAAGAGAAAAATCATTGTCCAAAATTCCAATGAAACAAAATACCTCGAGGACCTCAAGAGAAAAAAACTTGAACTAGAAGTCCGAAAATTGGAGTTGGAAGTGTGGGATAAAGAAAGGTCACTTAATGTAAGTCACTGTAACCTTACAAGCCATATTGAAGAGCAAAAGGACACACAAAATATTACTGAATATATTTTAAATGAAGAAGGTGATGTAATCGGTATTAATGAAAAACTATGACTGATATAAAAAAAATTGTTATCTATCTAAATAAAAAAGGTAAATAAAGAACAATTTTGCATTTAAAAAAATATATTGTAGTTTCTTTTATACGTCCTAACCTTTCTTTTATTGTCCTATATTTTAATTAATTATTACGAAAATAATTGTAAAAATAGTTAAGTTTCTCCTCAGCTCCTATATCTATTTCATCTTGGTCTTCTGCATCTATGTTGTCATCATTGGCATTTTCTTCCTCCTCTATGTTATATTGTTCGTTATCTGCTTTTGATATGTTGCAAAGAGTGACGCAACATTTTATCATTTCGCAAGCAAACACTGTATTTCTCAGTCGAACATAATTGAGGCAAGGAAATTTTTCTTTTAAAATGCCTATAGCACATTCAACTACTCTGCGAGTCGTTTTATGAGCTCTTAGAAATCGCATTTGCGAAGCGTCACCGTCATTTCGTAAAACAGGTGGAATAAGCCATGATTTAAGTGGATAAATGGAGTCTCCCAGCAATACAGATCCTGGAAATGGTCGCCAACCGTTTTCCATTCTTTGGAATAATGAACTAGTTCGCAGAACTCTCGCATCACTTACGCTACCAGGCCAGTTAGCGGAAACGTAGTAAAATTTTAACGAAGGACCACAAACAAGCATAATATTTAAAGAGTGGTTTCCATGGCGATCAACAAAAGCTGGTTCATGTAAACTAGGTGCATCAACTTTAATAAGTGTTTCATCAACTGCTCCACAAACAAGCGGCATACCAGCAATTTGTTTAAATTGATACATAACTCTTCCAATATCATCGGGCCAACAAACGGTTTCTCTAAGCATGGTTCTGTTAATAGATAGAACAACTTTGTGAACTATACGGCATAATGTAGCTTTTGAGATGCCATGCATATCTCCTGCACTGTGATACTGCATGCCACTTCCAAGCCAATGTAAAGCAACCATTAGTTGCTGTTTCGGCGTTAACGCGTAATTTCGCCTTGTATCGTGAGCTAGTTGTTGTTCTATTCTGTTTAAAATTACGTAGAACTTCGCACTAGGTAACCTAAATCGTTCATTAAATTCATAAGTATCTTCTATATAAAAATAGGAATTCGTTCCCTAAATATTCTTGGTCTTCTCACAAAAACTCTCTCTTCCTCGTCACTTGATTCAGAATCGCCCATTTTGTAAACTTTTGCAAATTAACTCTATTATTCTAACTCACATTATTATGCTAAAAACACTCATAAAAATACATCAATTTTATTAGTAAAATTTATGAAGTCTAGGTATTTATGAAACAGTTCTCAAATTATCCTAATAAAATGTACTAATTTATTAACCAATACGCTAATAATTAATAATATTATCTAATAAGTTTATGAAACATAAATTGATAATGTAAACTAATATTACTAGATTTTTGCCAATAATATTGGACTAATATTTTTTATGAAACAGGCCCCAGAAGTATTTTCAATACTAAAAACCGATCAGGGTACTCCTTTAGTTGTGGAAATAGGTTATGGTATTCGCCTAATGTATGACGTTCTTGGTTCAATGGATGACCAGCATAACTTTTAACACCTTTAAGACATAACGCTTTAAGAGCACTATTTTCCAACAAGTAATCATCTTCACTGTCAGACAGCATTTTGCTGACTGAATTCATGACATGAAGCTCTCTTCGCAGCAATTCTCGCTGCTCTACTATGTACATGTGAAAGCGACGCTTGCATCTTGAATCAAAAACGCGCCGCTTGACTCGCCGCTCCACTACGTTTTTACCTTTAGGCGCTCGCGCCGCTTAGTATCTTTTGGCCGCGACGTACTAGTTAGAGCTAAAACACACGGAGCTGTTTGGGAGCGTTTTGTGCCGAGTCTGCCGCCGATCGCCAGCCGACTGCTTCGAAACACACGGAGCTGTTTGTGAGCGGTATGGGCCGAGTCTGCCGCTGGCGCTGGTCTCGCGCGTGTTGTGGAAAAAAAATCAGTTTGCTGTTGTCAGATGTATAGCGAAGACATTCGAAATGACTTCATCCGACAGTAGTAGTAGTGTTGAAGAGTTTCTTTTTTTATTAACTGTAAATGTATTATCACAAAAAATCTTTGATCTTGAAAGAATCTTTCATAGACCGCTTAATGTAGATCTAGAATTAGTTAAGGATATAATAAAAGCATGCTGTGTATTACACAATTTTGTAAGAGTTAGAGATGGTCTTCATGAAGATGGCACTGCAAGAGGTAATTCTTTCGAAAATGTAAGAGCTGATATGCTTAGCAGAGGAAATCCAAGAGCCTTAGACCACAGGGAAAAATTTGCCAATTATTTTCTCAATATTGATCTACTACCATGGCAAAACCACTATTTTTAATGCGGCTCTCCAACTTAGTGTGGTCTTTATTAAACTGTTATTTTCTAATAATATTTAATATATAATAAAGTACGTATCTACTATACAACTCGTATATATACATACATACTTATTATGTACTTATTAAATACAAAGCTAAATTAATAAAAACTGAAAGCAAAAATTAATTAGGAACAATATACCTATCAATTTGTTTTTTTTTGATCTACGGTAGTCTCTTCTGAAGAAAATATGGTAATTACCTCCTCCCACGATCTTTCCCTCTGAATACGATCGGAATATGCGTCATCGCGCATATTCCAAATCGCGGGTCTTAACTGTATCTCATTAATGAGTTTCTCGGTATCGAACATGGATAATTCCATTTTTACTAATAATTAACTTACACACTGACAACACAGCCTTTTCGAACAGCTCGAAAAACGCTCTGCGTGTGTTTCGCAGCACTGAATATCCATAAATGATCCGCCGACTGAAGTAATAAAAACGCGTTCGGCACATGGCTGATGCTAGGGTACGCTCTACCGCCGACTCTGGAAGTTTCTCGTGTGTTTTGAAACACACAAAGCCCATAAACGATGCTCCGAGTCGGCTGCCGATCGGCGGCCGACTCGGCACAAAACGCTCCCAAACAGCTCCGTGTGTTTTAGCTCTTAATCAGAAGTGCAAGTGTCTTCAACGAGTGCAGTTGTATTCAAAATATCTACGACTGCGGACTGTGAGTCTGCACGCGAGCGTTTGTGTTAGTTATTTTCCTATTTTTTATTCTGTATAAAATAAAAGGTAAGTGTTTTATTTTGTTTTTCTTTTATGAAATTTGAAAAAGTTATATAATTTTTTTTAGTAATTCTTTGTGTTATTTTTATAGATGGCCAGTTCGTGGGAAAAAGAACAGGCTCGTCTAAATCAGCTAATGTTAGAGTGTTTGGAAGAAAGCGATCGTGAGCCGGAGATCCAATACGATGATGAGGAAGGGTCTGGAGAAGAAGATCATGTATAAAGACAGGATCCCGACAGTGACACTGTGGGGATCCAACAAAGAAATATCGGACGTGGAACAAGAAGAAGAAAAAGAGGACGATGATGATGATGATAATTTGGAAATGCAGCCTACCTTTGTTGGTAAGGATGGAATTACAAAGTGGGAAAAGAGTATTTTGAAAAAAAATGTAAAAACTAGATCTCAGAACATAATAAAGCATTTTCCAGGAGTAAAAGTAGCTGCTAAGGGCTTAAAAACAGAAATTGCGATTTGGAAATATTTTTTTACAAATGGCATTTTGAATTTAATTGTTCATTACACAAATAAACACATTCAATAAGCTAGATCAAATTATAGTCGGGAAAGAGACGGCAAAGATGCAGATATTTTGGAAATTCAGGCAGTAATTGGGCTTTTATATTTGGCGGGGGTTCTAAAATCAAATCGGCGAAATCTTGAAGAATTGTGGGCTAAAAATGCGACGGGTGTAGAGCTTTTTAGGCTAACGATGTCTCAAAGTAGATTTCGATTTCTATTAGCACACCCGCATTTTGATGATTTGGAAACTAGGGATGAAAGAAAAAAAATTGACAAGTTGGCTGCTGTTAGAGAAGTATTTGATACTGTTGTAAATAACTTTAAAACCGCATATACACCATTTGAATTCGTGACAATCGACGAAAAGCTAGAAGCTTTTCGAGGAAAATGTAATTTTCGCCAGTACATTCCTAGTAAACCTAACAAGTACGGGATTAAAATTTTAGCAGATTCGAAAACTTTTTATACTTCAATTATGGAAGTGTATGTAGGGAAGCAGCCAAGCGGACCATATGAATGTAGTAACTCACCAACTGCAGTTGTACAAAGATTATGCGAGCCAATCAAAGGAACCAGCCGCAATGTGACAGTTGACAACTGGTTTACCAGTATGGATTTGTTGACATCGTTTTATGAAGATTTTAAGCTGACTCTTTTGGGTACTATATGGAAAAATAAAAGACAATTGCCCTTAGAATTTTCACAGCCATCACGTCGTCCAGTTAGATCAAGTTTATTTGCATTCAGAAGTAATTGTACATTGGTATCACATGTACCAAAAAAAAAACAAAAATGTTTTAGTTTTGTCAAGTATGCATTATGATGACAAAATAGATACCATCACAAACAAACCAGAAATGATAATGGATTACAACTCTACTAAAGCTGGAGTGGATTGTGTAGACAAACTATGCGCAGCATACAATTGTGCTCGAAACACCAGACGATGGCCCATGGTCATATTTTACTCCTTACTTAATGTGGCTGGAATAAAGTCTTTTGTCATTTTTTCGACAAATAATGCTACTGCAATACGACGAAGGAATTTTTTGCGAGCTTTATCTTTTCAGTTGGTAGAAGAACATGTTCACCGACGTGTCACCCAGTGCATTCCCAGGGTTATGCAACTAAGGATAAGTGAAATTTTTGGATTAGAAACACCTAGACCAGATCGAGTACCGACAAAAGCTGGCCAACGAGGACGCTGCGCATTCTGCGATCGCAAAAAAAATAGGCCTTCACGTTATTCATGTATTGAATGTCATAAATTTATTTGTTGAGAGCATTCGCTAATGGTATGTCATGAATGTCACCCATAAATTTAAAGTTTTTATTTGATTATAAATTACCTGTCACTTTGTTTGCTAAATTTGTTTGCTAAATGCCTTTTTTACCAATAATTAATGTTTAGATTTAATAAGTTATATGCAATTTTACAATAAAAATCTTGTTTATTTAGAATCTGTACATTTATTTTTGGTTAATATTGCATAAACATTCTAAAAAAAGTTGATTTAGCCTTCGACTTTGACTGCGGACTGACAGTCCGCGTGCGAGTGTTCTATCTCAATATATGGCGCGAGCTCCGGAAGGTTAATAATTTTACTGTTGTTATTTTAGTTAAGAAAAGCATGAATGGATGAGCGCATGAATTAAATTTAAGATTATTTGTTTTCGTTGAAATACACCCCAGTTTTCTTATTTTAACACTGATTGGATGACTACAGAGATATTTATTTTACAACAAATAAATATTCTCACATATGTAATTATTTGGTGTTTTATTTACTAGTTGCAGTCTAGCCTAAATAAAGGTAAAGTAGCTCAGGGTTTTGGTTAAAGTATATAGTTCAGTTCAGAGATCTATTAGAATCTTTGATGTACCGCAAATAGTCCGTGTGCCGGTGTTGCTTGTATTGTCACATGACATGCATCTTTAAACCGCAAAATTTTATGTGGAAAGAGTCATAAAGTATTATTCTAAGCGATATTTAATCATTTCATTAAATAAATAAATGTTTTAAGCATTTTTTTAAGAATTTATACATTTGATTCGTAAAATGTGACTGCATGTGCCCACGTACTATTTTGTTAAACGCCTGACCTTAGTCACAGCCACTCAAGCGTGAAAAGTTGCACAGGTCCGGCCTTAAAATTTATTTGTATTTAAAACTTTATTATTCGGGATTTTTGGGTTTAGTTTTATTAAGTTAGAAATTCAGGATAGTTGATAGCAAAATAATATTTAATTTAAATATAAGATTTAAGTACGTTAAATGAGTTTAACCAAAAATTTTAATTTCATAAGTTTAGTTTTTAGCGCCATCAGTCCCTTATAACAAGTCAAGTCTCTTTGCTTTGCAATATGTCAAGTTGGAATAATGTATTGACTACTGTTAACCCACTGCATAGCTTTCATCAAATAGTATTAAACAATTTTAACACTGCTTTTCCTGTTGTCAATATTAAGAAACGAAATAGAAAACCTTGATATACTAAGGGTTTACGAGTATCTGGGAAAAATATGCGCTTCCTTTTTTACATTAGGAAATACGTTATGAACAATGCAACATTTTTAAATTATTATAACAGATACCGCAAGATTTACAGAAACTCAATCAGAATGGCTAAGTAGATCTACTTTCAAAGGAGGATAAATAATTTCTCCAACAGAGCAAAAGAGTCTTGGAAGATTTTAAATGAGCTTAGGGGTAAAAATAATGTCTTGGTTATTCCAAGTACCTTAGATTCCAATGTCCTCAATTCCTTCTACTGTGATATTGCTAGTAACCTTGCAGCCAATCTCTCACAAAAAATAGATCCCAGGAGCTATCTCAGCAATGTGGTAGTAGCCGAATCTTTCTTTTTTGCCCCCACAAGTGTAGAAGAGCTTAAACAGTTAATGGTTAATATTAAGAATAAGAGTTCATCAGGTTGGGATGGGCTTTCTCTTAAAATATTTTCTGTTTTACCTCTTGTTGCTTTGCAAGTCTTGGCCGAGTCAATTAACTTTTCATTTATGTCTGGAGTTTTCCCAGAGTGCTTAAAAAGAGCAATGATTGTTCCTCTTTACAAGGGTAGCGATCGCGACTGTCCTTCTAACTTTAGACCTATAGCGTTATTGCCTACTTTAGCCAAGATAGTGGAACGGCTCGTTAAGGTGAGGATGGTTTCATTTTCAAATAGATTTGGCCTATTGAGTCTTCAGCAGTTTGGCTTTCGTGAGTCTGTGAGCACAAATGATGCTATCTTTAGCTTTCTAGAGCACCTGTACAACCGACTGAATGTTGGTGAAGTTGCAGCAGCGGTATTCTGTGACTTGTCCAAGGCATTTGACTGCATGAGTCACAGAGTGCTGCTGATGAAACTGGAGCTCTATGGTTTCAGGGGAACTGCCCTTGAGTGGTTTCGTTCCTACTTATCAAATCGTGTCTAGGCTGTCAAATTTAATGGTGGTATGTCTAAGGAACTTAATATAAATGTGGGTGTTTCGCAAGAATCAGTACTTGGTCTTTTAATTTTTCTCATTTATGTGAACGATCTGCCACAACTGCAGGTAACTGGTGTGCCGATGATACCACCACCCTCTGGCACGACTCTGATGTTTCTCAAATGGAGGCCAATATACGTGCAGATTTGTTAAAAAAAAAAGACTGGTGTGAGGCAAATTTTTTGACATTTAATGTTTCCAAAACAAATATCCTTAAATGTAATACAAATGATATATGTTTAAATAATGAAGCCATCAACATGCCACCGTTCGCGATTATCGAGTCGCACCTTCGATATGGAATTTGCTTTTGGGGTTCATGTTCAAATTCACTTTTTAGTTCAGTGTTTGTACTCCAGAAAGGGGCCATTAGATATCTATGTGGGGCCAAGCCTCGTGATTCATGTCGCCCGCTTTTTGTAAGTCATAATATTTTAACCCTGTGTTGTATTTTTATTTTGGAAACAGTTTGCTTAGTTTTTAGAAAATATAAACAGGAACTCCACTTAGGAAGCCACTATAATACGCGACAAAACTATTTGTTGAGGCTACCCATTCCTCATTTTGAACTTGTCCGTAGCTCTATCATATATGGAGGTAGAAAGCTGTTTAATAAACTTCCACTAGAAATAAGACACCTTAAGACTGAAAAAAGCCTACGTACAAGGAAGAAGATATTTCTTGCTAGTAAAGCGTACTAAACTATGTAGCACCTAAACTATGATGAATTTTTAATGATTAGCATTTAAGTATTTTTCAAAGTTTTATATAATTTTATTTTATATTAAATTAGTTTCTCGTTTTTATTCCTTTAATGTACAGTCTATTGGCTTTGTCTACAACTTCTATGTTTATATTGACAATAAAGCATTTTTGAGTTTAATGAGAGAGTAGGTGACAAATTTCTTAGGCCCATTTATTCTGTGGATTAAGGCATTAAATAGTTACTTTTTGACACAAAAGTGTAAAATGTTTTGGTTTGTCTTCAAATTTTATATATTTCCTTTTTTTGGGAATTGAGATTTATTTTTACATGGTGGTGATTATTAATGGGGATTGTGGCTGCCATATTCAATGTCCTTTATTATAGTTTTTTTTAATTAATACATATTATGATATATTATTATAATAATATACTCATGAAAACCCCCTATATTTAGTACCAACTTCTTTTGATAAAAAGTAATTATGTAGTCAGAAAATTGGGAGTATATTTTTTTAAATAAACTTTTACATTAAAAATCATCTGGCTGTCTATACTTTATGCCTTTAAAAGGCACAAGTTTTACTTATAAAAAAAAACACACTTTACATCCTGAATGTATTTATTAATTTGTTTGCCTCGTATTTAGTTATTATGCATATTAGGAGAGCTTAGATAATAATTAACAAAAATAAATGCTTATACTAAAAACTAAAAATCTTATACAAAACACTACATTTTAAGTATACTGGATCCTAAAACTACAGTGAGGATACTAAATACTTTTATAAATTTAACCACTCTTTTGAATCTGGCCCAAAAAGTTAATACAAATTTTGTAAATTCTGTTTTTTTGCCATTGTTCTTTAGCAGTTTCTTACATTAAGGAAGGAAACAGTTTCTCTGTTGCCGCCATGGATTCCAACTTCATCTCGCACATCAGCATATGGATTCTAAAGCATAAAATTATATATACTTTATTGTGTCGCTGAAGGACAAACAGGGGCAGTAAGCTGAAAAAAACAAAACTTTAAACTTGTTTAATTAATAAAAATAGGATTTTCTTACTATGGCAAAAAAGGGACTTTTTTCCAGAGAATGGAGAAAGAAGCAGTCTTCATTGTGTTGCTGAAGGACAACAGGGGTAGTAAGCTGTAAAAAACAAAATTTTATATTTGTTTTCTTATTAAAAACAGTGTTTTTCTTACCATAGCAAAAAAGGGTTTTTCCCAGAGAATGGTGGAAGAAGCAGTCTTTATTGTATCACTGAAGGACAACAGGGGCAGTAAGCTGGAAAAAACAAAATTTTAAACTTGTTTTATTAATAAAAATATGGTTTTCTTACTATGGCAAAAAAGGGACTTTTTTCCCAAAGAATGGAAGTCATACATCAATCATAAATGTATCATATCATGTTTCGGCTAAATAATATATGGATCTTTCTTCCTCCCAAATTTTTTTAATTTTCCTCAAATATTCTATACACCACCTGACAATTCCATTACAGCAGCTCTTTTGTCAACCATCTTAAGCTTAAATCCAAGTTTTATCAGGTATCTCCGCAAGGTTGAGACTGAGAAATGTTTGTGCCTTGCCGATAAGGTGTCTCTATGGTCAGAACCTCATTGTTTTTGTATTTAGAATACACACCTTTCCTTAGCAATTTGGCAATATCCATGTCAAGTCCCTTTGATTGTCCTGCATCTTTCCTTTTTATTCTGTCTTTAATCTTTTTTTTTTACAGGCATATTGTACTATAGAGAACCCCTGTTAAAAACGCTATTTTTTGCAAAGCACTACAATCATTTGTGAACTGAGTATTATTCCTTAGATTGTTATAGATATTTAGATAAATTTGTTCTTTTAAAACTGCTTGATTTCCTTTGTAGCTTCTACTTCCCTTGCTTCTTTTTGCTTCCTCAATACTAGAAAATAAACTATCAGAACTATGTAAGTCTAAATCACTGCCCAGATCACTCTTATTGTTTTTATCACAAATGTTATTGTCTTTCTTGTACACCCACGGTCTCCATAAGCCCGCACAAACACTTTCCTCTTCATTTGCCAAATTTTCCTGCCTATTTTTCCAGGGTCGAAACATTTTAAGGCCTTTAGGTATAATACCAAAACAAATCCACAAACACAAATAAAAAAACACTGTTCCTCACAGTAAAAACTGCAAAAAATTTACAGGAATACAGGCCAAATTCTAAATTCTTTACTTTCATAAACGTGTAAAAAGCATAACCGGCAAAACACATCAAACAATAACCTCATCCAACAAGTATTTTAAAGGCGATAGACCCATCCGTAAAGATCTCTTTAAAAATACGACGAAAATAATACAAAAATGGTCCAAAAATTTATTTGGGTACGGCCCCGTAATTCTTAAATTCAGTGGGATAGAGAGAGATACACAATCACTTGCACAGCCTAAAGTAGGAATTGTCAGAACGCAGGTGTTTTATCTTTGTTTAATAGACTGGCTAAAAAGAGGTGACAAGTCTGTGATTGCTGGAAGTGTTTAAAATATTTTGTAAGATGCTTGGATTTTAGTCCGCGGTCAATTTTTTGTCATTATTTTCTTGTGATATTATTTTCTTTCTAAAAATTGACTTTTTCGAAAGAAAAATAAAAAATAGTATAAAACATGTGGTTTTACGTATATTTAAAATGATTTCATAGATAGACAATATAAAATTTTGCCATTTAAACATATATATCATGCAACAATAAATATGACATAGGCGCACGGACTAGTTAGTGCGGCATCTGCGACACATCAAAGATTCTAATAGATCTCTGAACTGGACTTTACCCGAATAAAATTAGACTTGATCGTAGCCGATCGAGAGATCCAATGTTTCACCGTCGGATCTGCGTCTACGAAAAGAATGCGGGCGAAATTTTGGAGCGTTGTCACGTCTTACTGCAAAAATGAAATAGTATTGAATAAAAAGTAAATATAATGGTAAAATTAAGCTATTTAATCATAAAAAAGATAATAAATAATGTAATGCAGTTTTAACAATGTTTTGCATATTATAAAATCCAATATTGACTAACATTTATCCGAAATTCCTAATAAAACTTACAAAGCCGGCAACGTCGTGCTTTCGCGGAAGCATCTCGCTGTTTGGGGACAGGTGATTGGTTGATGACATTGCGGCCATTAATTTATTATTTTTATGCAGCTCTCTGTCTTTCTCTATCTTATTGGATCGCATCGTAGCAGGTTTTGTGTAATTTTCGGAATAATATCGATTTCTTGCGGATTCAGTGGCGGCGGCGTATGTTAATACTTTTGAGCTATTAAACTGTTTTTATTGTTGTATTTTTAGGTACCTAGTTAACACATTCACTGCCAGCAACGCCTCAGAGGCGTTCATGCGCACTTCGTAAAAATGCCGGGACCGCCCGAGCGGCGTTCTCGTCTAACGCTTATTCATAGGGAGATAAATAAGCACGGTCAGTTTGAATTCGTTCACTATTATGATCGGATGTTTTGTGTACCTTATTTTTACTACGTGACGGCTTTGGTTTCTGAAAGTGTTAATTCTGTGTGTTTTTTTTATCAGTTTTTTGTAAAAGGTAGGTTTTTAATATTCTTCTAGTTTTTTTATTATTTTATTAGTGCAAATCATAGAAAAATACCAAAATCATGTTATTCTAGTAATTTTTTGTTAGATATATGAATATATAAACACGAAAATTAAATAATGACCGCCCGAGAGGCGTTCAAGGGCACAGGCAAATTTATGATAGTTTTAATGAATTTTCTTACAGATTATTATGGCAGACGAGCCTGGACCGTCAAAGAGGGTGAAGTATAATAAAAGGGAAGAAAGACTAACTGATGAAGAGTTGTTAGCTCTTTTAGAAGAGTCGGAAAGTGAAAACGATCCATTTGAAAATAGCTCCGACGAGGACCCTGATTACTCAACCGAAAACGAGGTTAGTGAGTCCGAAGATGAAGATCTTCCTTCTTTTCCAAAAGTCCTTCCCCCTCCTCCTGCCCCTGTGAATTCTCCTCCACCCTCTTTACCAAATATTCAAGGAAAATCTATGGATTTTTGGACTTTTGCTGAGGTTCCTAGTCAAAAGTTTTCTTTTACAAAGACACCAGGATTACTAGTCAATGTTAATTCCAACGAGCCAATAGACTATTTCAACATTATGGCCCCAGACGTTTTTTTTGACATGTTATGTAGTCGAGCCAATAATCATGCTATCGACCTAATTTCACTGGGCAGAGGTGATGAAGCGCGAATTACTAGATGGGTTGATGTTACTCCAAAAGAAATGAGAACATTTTTGGGTTTACTTTTTCATATGGGCACAATTAAAATTAATAGAATGAATGACTACTGGAAGAAAAACTATTTATTTAACCTGACATGTTTTTCATCATTTATGAGTCGCAATCGATTTTTGCTGATTTTAAGAAGCTTGCAGTTTGAAAACACAGACAGCAACGAACCTCGAACGCAATTGGGTAAAATTATGCCGTTAATAAATTATTATAATAATAAAATGGTAGAGATTTATTACCCAACTAACGAACTGTCCATTGATGAATCTATGGTGCTGTGGCGAGGCCGTTTAAAATTTCGCCAATACGTCAAAGGAAAAAGGCATAAATTTGGCATAAAACTTTATGTTTTATGCGAACCTAAAGGCATCCCACTGAAGATGCTGGTATATGCTGGTTCAGCAGATACAGAGTTATCTGGTGAACGGCATACAGAAAAAGTTGTGTTAGCTTTAATGGCGGAGAAATTGGACAACGGTCACTCGCTATATATGGACAATTTCTACAATAGTGTAAAACTTGCCGAGGAGTTGCTTACCCGAAAAACATATGTAACTGGAACACTCCGGTCTAACAGAAAAGGGAATCCTCAAGAAATAATTAAAAAAAAACTAAAAAAGGGCGAGTTAGTTGTTCAGCACAATTCGCAAGGGATTTGCGTGGTGAAATGGAAGGACCGTCGTGAAATTCTGGCTATATCCAGCCAATATGGTGGGCAACTTGAAAAAGTGACAACTCAGCGTGGTCAAGAAAAATTAAAACCTGCAATGATAAATAAGTATAATCAATTCATGGCAGGAGTGGACCATTGTGACCAAATGCTTTCTTATTATTCTTGTGAGCATAAAACCCTCATATGGTACAAAAAATTAGCCATACATATATTTCAAATGATGTTGCTCACTTCATTTTACCTTTACAAGCAAGGACATCCTAACAATAAGAAAAACCTCTATGACTTTAGATTATCTATAATTGAAAAACTACTAGGACCCCTTCCAACAGAGCCGTTGCCAAAAATTAGAATAACACATCTTCCTGAATTATGCCCTAAACCTGATGGAGAGAATACTAGAGTCAAACGGAGAAGGTGCGCTGTGTGCTGGGAACAAAAAAAACAAAGGAAGGATTCAATTTATTATTGTCCTTTGTGTCCTAACCAACCTGGGCTTTGCTTGACTCCATGTTTTCGAGTATTTCATTCCACAAAATAAATTTTGTTCGTGTTTGTCTCTATTTGACTATGTTCGTTTATTTGATAGAGTGATTTTGTATTTTGTTTTTGAGTTTTCATATTTTTCAACATAGAATTTTATTATGTTGGATTTGAATAAAGTTTAGTTTCAGTTTTTTTGTTGCCATATTTGTTTTATTTTTCTTTTATTTTCTGTGTTTTATTGTTTAACTTTAATATTTATCATAAATTAAAATATGTATGTGTATCGTCTTATTATTTACTTCGACTTTTTCGAAAAAGGATATATTATATGTCAATTGAACGCCGCAGAGGCGGCATCGGGCACAAGCTAAGTAGTTGGCTTGCCCTGTGCCTTGCCCGCCCCTAGGGCGGCCTTGTTTTTTTTACAAAAAAATGGCCAATATCAGCTAAGGGCACTAACCTAAACCTAACACTAGCCTTAAATTAAAAAATTATTTTAAAAAAATAGGCGGCACACATGTGACCGCTAGGATTTTTTTGGGCAGTGAATGTGTTAATTTATGACCTATGACTTTTGAGTAGTGTAGCATAGTTTAGTTTATTTGCTATTATTGTTGTTGCTGTTTTGTTGTTGTTTTGTGTTATTTACGTTAAAATGAATAACTTTATTCATAGAAAGACAATTCATAGTCGGGCAAGCGAAGGGATTGCGAATGTTTATAGGTAAGTAAAATGATAATAAGAGAATTATAAAGCCTAAGCACAGTTATGAAAGAAAAAACATTAAAATAAAATCATAATTTATGCGACACTAAATTTCAAAAATTATATACCTAATGTTGTAATGAATAAAAATCATATTCAATGAAATAAAACCAAGCTCGATTGCTTTAAAAACAAAAAAGATTTAAAGTTAATGTTGGTTATTTTGAATATAAAATGTGTATAAATATAAGTAATATGAATCGGAACGACGACTAAAAAAAATCGAATATCAGGGTTATATACTTCTTGTACAAATTTTAAGGGTTTGCGATGAAGAAGCTACTAATAACTTCGTTAATCTACCAGTAAAGCGCAAACTTGAAAGAGTATCTCAATATATTGGCGTAAGCATTTCAAAGGTGAAAAAAATTCACAAAGAAGATGAAGAAAGAATGCGGACGGATCCCAACAAAATGTTTTCTAGTCCCGGCAAAAAAAGACCGCGAATGACGAAGGTGGAACAAGACGACAACTTTCATTTACAAATAGTTAAACACCTAATAAATCGATTTTATATGTTTTAAAGTTGTGCCCACTACCAGAAAGCTATTGCAAAAATTGCGAGAAGAAGAAAATTTTCCTTATGGCCGAGAAAATGGCTTTTATTGGCGAAAGTGTCAGAATAAAAGAAAAATTTTAATGGAGCGACCCAATATTTTATCTTTAAGGTAACATGATTTCTTAGATACTTTAAGGTTTTACCAATAACATCTTTAAGGTATAAATACCTAAGAGAAATAAAAAAACACCGAGCCGAAGGTTGCAATATTGTTTATTTAGATGAAACTCGGATAGACAACGACCTAACGTTTAAAAAATGCTGGCAGAGTGAAACTGTTACTGTAGTGGTTAGCAATATATCTTCAACAGGTACAAATCGATTATACTTATTTAAATAATAATTTAAATTATACATATTATGCAGGCATTAGATTATATACAAGGTGTTTGGTTCACCGACATATAACTTAAAACAGGCGATTCTAAAGGTCCTTTCTGACAAATTAATCCCTCTAGGGGTCGAAAATTAACGGTCTCCGAGATTACGGCTTTTTAAGTTTTTTTTTCTATCCTTTCTATGCATCTTAAGAAGAAAAAAAATCCTATTGAATTCCATAGGTACTTATTTTTTGGCAGTCAATTGAATATTTTCTTAAAACTAGAAAGATGACATTTTAAATGCAAATAAAATTGTTAATCTTTAAAAATGTTTAAAATAACTATCTTGTACTAGTAATATTGGAAAAATAAAAATTTGACTTATCTTTATTAATGATTTCTTTAATTTTGAAAGATTAACAATTTTATTTTAATTTAAAATGTCTGTCAGCTTTCTAGTTTAAAAAAAATATCAACTGTTTCTAGATATATATTATATAGATAGGTCGGTGTACCAAACACCCCGTAGGTATTTGTTATTTTCGGTCGCCTTATCGTGGTACATGCCGGTTCGGAAAATGGCTTTGTTAATAATGCCTGTCTTAAATTTAAGGCAAGACTTACGACAGGAGATTATCATGGCCAAATGAATAAAGCTAATTTTACTCGATGGCTTGAGGAAAAACTTCTCCCCAACATCCCTGCCAGCTCAGTCATTGTGTTTGACAATGCTCCATACCGCTCGGCCCAAGAAGATAAAACACCTACTCGATCAGCTTTAAAAATGCAAATGGTGGATTGGTTATCAAGAAAGGGTAGCTATATATAATACATACATATTATGTACATACATACTATACGTAAAATATATTTGTAGGCATAGAACATGATCCTAAATTGAGGAAAGATGACCTCTATAACCTAATATTGCTTCACAGGCCTCTAATAAATCAAAAAAATTCTAAAATTGACCGAATAATTAAATCACACGGGCATATTCCACTCCGAACTCCTCCATATATGTGTGAACTCAACCCGATAGAATTGGCTTGGGCAAAGCTCAAATATATAATAAGGAGTCGGAACACAACTGGAGATTTTTCCATAAGGGCCTTAAAGGAGGTGTATGAGGAAGCCATGTCTTTAATTACTATTGAAGACTGGCAAAAATTTTCAAGACATTGAAATACAAGACAAGATATTGAAAATAAGTTTTGGGAAGCTGATGAAATTATGGAGAAAATTGAACCAATAATTATTACATAACCCCATGATGACAGTGATACCGATACTGATGACGATAATGAAGCTGAAGAAGACAATAGTAATACTGATAACGATGCAGGCTGAGATATCAAGACGTAGAAGAATAATCTACCTACGTTTTTCTATTCCTCTTATAAACGTTTTATGCAAAGTAATAAAATGATGATGAAAAGGATATAACTAGCCAACAAGCAGAGACACATGTCGGCGATTAGCATCTTTTATTTTTCTCTGCTTTATTTTGCGAATATCCCCAATATTTTTTTTATTCAGATTTTTTCGCGCTACCTAATATAGCTTAAATTAAAGATACTAATAAAGAATGAAATAATTTAAAATTTTGTACTGTAACTTACGGCCTATAGATTTATACATTTGTAAATATTATGTAAGACTAAACAATTAGATATTGCATTTACCGCACACCTATATATTTAAGTATATTTGTTTCTTGTTATATTTTTATCAACATTGTCTTTATTAACAACTTATAATGATTATGATATTCTAACGTTATGTAATGCACTTTATAAGTTTTTGTTTATGTACTTTTATGCTAAATTTCGTTTTTTTTTATGTAAAACTTCTTAATATTTCAATAGATCGAGTTATGCTGGTAGTAATAACGAATTCTATATCTCAAGGTAAACAAAAGGAAGTTAAATTACTATACTAAACCGTTTATTAGGTGGTATTGGCTTAGTAGTAGTAGTTATAATTTTGGTATGATTTTGTGTTGTGCTCTAGCTGGGTTGCCTCGCCGTCGGACCCCAGTATCTTCTGGACATGTCCGGCTCACTAACCCAAACATTCTTCAGTTTTAAATGTGGCATGCTGAACGGTTAATAAATAAGTTTCAACAATTAACAGAAATTTAATGATCTTATTATTAAAAATTCAATGTCACTCTTATTTTAAGTGAATAAACTAAGTAGGTGTATTGCAAATTTTATGTTTTCTTTACTTTTCTTTTATCTCAAACTTCCCTAATCTTGTCTGTCAGGCGTAATGGAGGTGGGTTATGAAAATATACGAACCATATGTACATATATCATATCTAAAGCATTTTTTTATTACATATTTACAAATAAAATATTTTAGAAGAGTTTAATTTCCAAATTAATATCTTACCTACAAATACCTATTTTAAAATTAAAACCAAACCATATTTTTTAATATTTAATACATTCAAATCTGTGGAATCGGTTTATAAAATTTCGCACGTCACTGGCCATTTCATGAATGAAATGAGGCGGGTCTAGTCTACAACGACGTTCCCCGCACCGACACCGCTTAGCTACAGATTGGTTGGGCAGACTTTAGCCGTGACACTGGTTTCGTGGCGTCAAAATTGAACCGAGATTTGGTGGCGCACGCCGTACAGTGGAACGACTAAGTGGAGATACCGCGGGACCTAATATTATACATTTTACAAGATAATATTTTTTTTTTATTATTATGTATTTTTAGGTATATGATAAATGTTTTAAGCATTTTTTATTATTTATTTTATTGGAGAAATATACATAAACGGTGTTTCAAATTCGTCTACCCTCAAAATACGAAAATGGATAATTTACCCCAAAGTTGCACATTATTTACTTGTAAAAGAATATGCCATATAAAAAAATATAATATATATTATATTTTATGTGGTTTTGAAGATTATTGAAAAAAAACAATTTTTCAAAAACTTATCTTGACACTTTTGTGGATTATCTTGGTTGCTATGGGAAAGTTTTTGCATTGCTGTATTACTTTTTCGTAAAAATGTTAATGCCGAAAACAAAATTAGGTAGGTACCTACGGCAAATTTTTGTTGCTTATTTAAACAATCGAAAATTTGAATGATTCCGAAGATAATCAAAAAAAACCAAAAAAAAAAAATGTTAAATCCATTTTAATTTTTTCTGAGCTTAAACAGGAATGCAGCAAGAGGTAGGCATTATTCTAAATAAAATTAAGATTGTAAAATGTAAGTTAAAAATAAAATTGTTAATTTACCCACCTAATTTAAATACCGAATATTTATTCTTTTTAAAACTCAAAGCGAGTATCGAAACAGTTTGGTAGTTTAAAATTTTAAATGCGTAATCTTACTATAAACTACAATAATAACTGCAGTAAAATATTATTTCGAATCAAGGCAAAATATGTGCCCCAGCGCGGAATTTTTGCCATCGCGATGCGGTCGCCGCCTCGCATGATTTCGGCTTCTGTTGTGAGGTATCGATGGAAGCGGGGATAAGTGTCCAGGCTAGAACTATCGATCGGCTACGACTTGATCCGGTTGCCTCTGGTAAAAAAGTTCTTCTATTTGTACATTCAAAATAGAACCCCTACGGTAGCAGTGGCGGAGCAGATACGAAAATTTGATTTGTCCACTCTAATGATTTATTCAATTCAACGTACAAAAGGTGACTAAAAACTATCTTCTTCCAAACGAACCGATAGACTCACTTATTTTTCTTTTTTTATCATCTTTCAGACCCAAACCTTCAAAATATAATTATATGGCCATTTCCGATGATCTAATAATAATTAATCATTGTATTAGTCATAATTAGTCATAAGAATAATGCTTGTCTCAGCTATTTTCATATAGTTATAAATACGACTCCAGTCATTTATGAGTCAGTTCATAAGTTGCTTCGCCGTGGATCACATATTTAGTAATTTTGTAAAATAAAGTTTTTTTAAAAAGCTTAGTTGCGAATTACTGAATAAAATTGGCGCAGCTGGTAGGATACCTTTCGGTGTGCTTTCTGGATTTTGGATTATCAGTGCTTTCTGGATTATCAGTGCTCTCTTAGTAGTGCTTTTACCAGTAACCTTTAGAGTGTAAACTCTAATGTGAAAGTGCCCACATGATCAAGACTGTGCACCCTTCTGTCTCAACAGATTAAGAAAGGAATCAGAAACAGATCCCGGCCTAGAGCTTTGGCTCCTGGTTGAAAATCGCTTTTTGGTACGCCACAACGACACAACCAGTGAGACGTATTGGCCTATGCTAGCGTCTACTACAAGCAGCAACCTACCCAAGCAGTTCATCTTCTTGGCAAAGCTACTGCCTGATGCAGGAAGAAGACAAGAACAATAATTGTAAGTGACTTACTAAAATTGTTTCTTATTGTTGGAAAGTCCTGTTAGTTAAGAAAAAATTGATTTTTATTTTATTTTATTATTTTTTATAAACTGATTGATTAATGAACTTTTAATAACTTTAATGAGTAGAAATAGAACATTCTCTGAAGATATTACATATCCGAGAATTAGTAGTAATTTAAGAAGAAATAGTTTAGTAACAAATACTGATTTTTCTAATTTAGATATAGAAACATTATATTCTGACATTGCTATTTGTACAAATAATTCTAATTTCAAAATGGCTGACGCTTTGAGATCAACAGTTACTCTTTTAAAAACATTTGACGGAACTCCATCACATTTGGAAGCCTTTATTAATCAAATTGATACATTTCATTTAAGATATTTTAATAATGATTCGTCTCAACAAGAGTATGTCAACTTGGCAATAAAATCTAAAATTTTAGGACCAGCTGAAGATTTTCTTTTGACTCGACCTGATTTAGTAAATTGGGAAGAAATTAAACTAGCTCTAAGACAAAAATTTAGTGACCCAATTACTAGAAGTAACTTGCAACAACAATTAATATTTTTGAGTAAAAAGAATGAATCCACTCAAGATTACATACAAAAGCTCAAAGCCTTAGTTACTAAAATAAATACAAAAATATGCACCGAAGTTAATAATATTGAAGCAAGAACTATCTTAATTTCTCAAAATGAATTGACCGCAACACAAAATCTATTAGCCAATATTTCTAATGAACTAAGAACTTTATTAATAGTTCAAAATCCTCAAAACTTGGACAGTGCTATTGATATAATAACAAACTATGAAATTTTGACAAGTCAAGCTAATTTTAAAAATAATTTCGTACATAATCATTCTCAAAATAGACACAATGCAAATCAAAATACTTCTCTAATCAATATTCCACGAATGATGACACCCAACCAAATCTCTAATCACCCAAGAATGTCAATATTTAATAGACAACAAAGTCAACCTCCTCCATTACCCCCAAGAATTCCCTTCAAACCACAATATCAACATCAATTTTTGAATTCTAATCAAAGGAATGACCCAATTCCGCCCAGTAAACAACAATATCCACAACCCATGTCAGGAGTAAGTATCCAACCTAAGAGAAACCCTTCTCAAATAAGATCACCTCAACCCTTTCAAAGACCCTTTCAAAACCATTTTCAAAACCATTTTCAAAACTCAAAACCCAACTATCTAATTCAAGAAATAACGCATTTAGAAGATGAAAATAAAACTGATGTTAATTATGAAGGCAATGAAGAGTACTTAATTGACCCACAATTCGAACCATCTGAAGATCAACTTTTAAATAATGATTTCTATCAAGAAAACCCTTATAATGATTACTTTGCTGAAGAGACTTTAACAGAAAAATTAGAAAATTTTCAGTTACAAGCCTCGGGAACAAATCATGCTTGAATTTAAACAGTTTTCAAGTCAATCAATTACCCTATATCGAAATACCCAATTATAACATTCGATTATTAATCGATACAGGATCTCATGCATCTCTTCTCAGACCATCAATAGTTGAAAACTTATTCCCTGAATCAATCGTACCCTATATTTCTACCCTTCAAACGTGTGCTGGATCAAGGAAAGCCACAGCTAAAGCTAAAATTCCATTACTTTTACCCTTTGGCATAAGCGAACACATAGACTTTGTCCTATACCCATTTCACGAATATTTCGATGGAATTTTAGGAGTAAAAGATCTTTGTAAACTAAACTTGAACATCGACTTAAAAAATCAGAAATTGAAGAATAATTACTTAGAAATTCCTTTTCAATATAGACAAAACTTCGATCAATATACAATCGAAATATTGCCTAAAACAATTCAAAAAGTAGTATTTAAAACAAACCTACCTAATGATTCCACTTGGATAATGCCTTATTTTTCTGACGAAAATATTGAAATTCAACCAACATTGATAACAGTTAATGACCATAAATATACAGTTGATATCCTTAATCATTCGGATAAAACTTTCGCTTTTGAATGCAATATAAATGAAAATTTACCATTAGAACCAATTGAAATTAATAATTACGAAGTAATAAATTTTGAAGAAACGCAACCACAAAAATTAAATCAAGAAAGAAAAACTCTTGAATGCAGAGAATTAGAATCCTTAATAAGACATCAACATTTAAACCCGGAAGAACGATTTCAGCTCTTTAAACTTCTAAAAAACTTTAGCCGAATGTTAACTAAACCTGGAGATTCTTTAACATCATCAAATCAAGTCAAACATGTTATAAATACGACAGATGAAATCCCAGTTCATTCAAAAAATTATAGATATCCATACATCCATAAGGAAGAAGTAAATAATCAAATAGAACAAATGTTAAAAGATAAAATAATACAACCCTCTAGCTCACCCTGGAGTTCACCTGTATGGATTGTACCAAAAAAGATGGACGCATCTGGCAAAAGAAAATGGAGACTTGTGATCGATTATAGAAAATTAAATGAGAAAACAATCGATGATCGCTATCCATTGCCAAACGTAACGGATATTCTAGATAAACTAGGAAGATGTCAATATTTTACGACCATTGACTTAACAAGTGGATTTCACCAAATTGAAATGAAAAAAAATAGTATTCCTAAAACGGCATTCAACGTAGAACATGGACATTATGAATTCCTAAGAATGCCCTTTGGCCTCAAAAATGCTCCTTCGACATTTCAAAGAGCTATAGAAAATGTTTTAAGAGGATTACTAGGAAAACAATGCTTAGTATATATGGACGATATTATTGTCTATTCGACCTCACTTCAAGAACATATCGATGCCCTGCGACGAGTATTCGAACGTCTAATATCATTTAATATGAAAATTCAATTAGATAAATGTGAATTCCTACGTAAACCTGTAGAATTCTTAGGACACGTCGTAACACCAGACGGCATCAAGCCAAACCCAAAGAAAGTCGAAGCAATAAAAAATTTCAAGATTCCAAATACCACAAAGGAAATAAAATCTTTTTTAGGACTTATCGGATACTACAGGAAATTCATTAAGAATTTTGCTAAAATTACAAAACCCCTAACTCATTGTCTAAAGAAAAATGTTAAAATAATTCATGATAAACCTTTTGTAGAAGCATTTAATCTTTGTAAAACCATTTTAATGAATGATCCTATACTTCAACATCCTAACTTTGAAAAGCCATTCGTCCTGACTACAGACGCATCCAATTACGCAATCGGCGCTATACTTTCTCAAGGTCCCGTTGGATCAGATTTGCCTATAGCATATGCAAGCAGAACTCTTAACCAAGCTGAATGTAACTATTCTACAATAGAAAAGGAACTATTAGCAATTGTCTGGGCCACCAAATATTTCCGACTTTATTTATTTGGTAGAAAATTTACAGTGGTAACAGATCATAAACCACTTCAATGGTTATTCTCCATTAAAGAACCGAACTCAAAATTAGTCAGATGGAGACTAAAACTTCAAGAATTCGAATATACTATCCACTATAAGAAAGGTACTCGAAACTTAAATGCCGATGCACTTTCAAGACCACCGTTGGATATACACCCTTTAAATATAATAGATCCACCATTAACACATATGTCTGCTGTATGCGAAAGAAATAAAAAACCTGAAGACCAATATGCTTGGCATGATAAAATTAAACGATTTTTCGAATCGCAAGGAATTGAATCGCAGGAAAACCTGTTTGAACCACAAAAAGAAATTGAAAAAGCCAAACCAGAACCAAAAATTCGAATAATATCAGATATTCAAATAAGACCTCCGAATAAATATAATAATGAACCACTACCATCAACTTCTAAACAAGAAAATGAAAATAGAAAAGAAGATTCAGAAACAGAGACAATTCATACATCAATAGAAAACCCAATACTAGGCGCACCTTATGTTAACAAAAGTGTAAATACTTATAAAAATCAAATCATTTTTAAATGGACAAGAAATGAAAAACCCTATTCAATAATGAAGAAATTATTCGAAACCAAGAAAAGAATAATAATGTTTATAAATGAAAACCCAATAACAGAAGAAATACAAATATTTCTAAGAGACCATTTACCACCAGACAGTTACTGTTTACATTTCCCTAACAAGGAACTAGAACCAGTAATTCTTAGAATATTCCAAGAAACGTTCTCAAGTAATATGTTTAAATTAGTTATTTCTAATACGCTACTTGAAGATTTGACAAATCAAGATGAACAAAAAGAAATAATTAATAGATATCATACAACAAAAACATCACATAGAGGAATAAACGAAAATATTAAAAATATTAAACAATCCTACTATTGGCCAAGCTTAGAAAGAGACGTAATAGATTTTATTAACACCTGTGAAGTATGTCAAAAAACGAAATATGATCGACATCCACACAAAGTAATATTTAAACCAACCCCAACAGGATCTAAACCCTTTGAGCATATCTACATGGATATATATTCAATAGCAGCTCAAAAGTATTTAACAATAATAGATAATTTTTTAAAATTTGCTGCAGCATATCCAATAAATGAGACATCAATTGAGATATGTCAGAGTTTAATTAAATTCTTCTCACACCATGGAACCCCATGTCGAATCACAACAGATAACGCTCGAAATTTTAAAAGCAACCTAATTCAAATCTTTGTAAAGCATATAAAATTGAGTTGCATTTTACAACACCATATAACCCGAATTCAAACTCACCTATTGAAAGATTTCATTCAACTCTAAAAGAAAGCCTAGTTGCTTTAAAAAACGATTATTCTCAAAAACCACTTCAAAATCTAATTGATTTAGCTGTATTAAATTATAACAATAGCATACATTCGTCACATGATTATACCCCATTCCAGATAATTAAAGGAAACCTTAATTATCAGTTAAATTTTGAGAAAAACCTAGACCAATTACAAACAGATTATATAAATGAATTGACAGAAACATTCAAGGAATTAAATAAAAACATTTATTCCAAAATGAATGCAAAAAAGGCAAATGTCCTTAGCAAACTTAATCAAAATAGAGAAAACGACCCTGAAATACCGGAAAATACTGATCAATTGTTAAAAACACCTAAAAAATTATCACAGAAATTAGAACCTATCTATAAAATAAAGACGTTCAAAAAGCAAAGACATCCTAAAGATATTAAAAGGCATTCTAAATTTTAGAAAATGAAGACCCTTCTTGTAATACTTCCGCTGCTCGTGAACGCACAATACCAGATTGAAACTCTTAACAACCCAATATTACCAATCTACCAAGGAAAAGGTTATATAGTAACTAGTTATCATCATATTTATTATCACGTAAATCTTACTAATATAAGGAATTGCTTAAAACTAACAAAGAAAACGCTTATGTATGCAAATAAGACTTTGGGAGAATCAAATCTACCCTTATATCATCTTTTAGCTGTAAAAACAAATGATCTTCTCAATCAATCAAGATCAATAGAATCGTTTTTAGATCATTATACAACCAAGCCAAATTCAAAAAGAAATAAAAGAGGATTATTTAACTTCTTAGGAAAAGCGCAAAAATATCTATACGGTACATTAGACGCAGATGATGGAGAACGCTATGACAATTATATTAGAACTCTCCAAAATAATCAAGACACTTTACAAAAAGACATATTACAAACACAAACTGTCCTAAAGAAACTAACCCATGATATTGACACTCAGCTGACTAACATAGGAAATAATCAGCAAAAATTATATAAGGAAATTAATGACCTAAGACAGATGAGTCAGTCAACGTCTACTACACTATATTTTATCTTACTACTTGATACGCTAGAAAACAATCTTCGCGTCATCAATGAGATACGTATGAATGTGCAAACTGCAATTAATTTCGCAGAAATAAACATTATGCATCATAGTATTCTCAAATATCAAGAACTATTAGTCATCCTATCTAAGTTTAATCAGAAAACACGAATTCCTTTTGATAACATAATTAAATATTATGAAGTCGCACATGCTGACGTAACAATAAAAGAAGACCTAATAATTTTCTATATAGCAATACCCCTAATATCTGAGAAAACTTATGCTTTCTATCATGTTTTCCCTATCCCAATAAATAATCATTTAACAATGTTGAGTAATCCCTATTTATTGAAATCAGACAAAGATTTCTAAAATTTAAAAGAAAGTTGCCAAAAAATCGAGGACATCTTTCTTTGCCATGCAAAAATATTAAATCAAAATGAACCTTGCATCTCTGAGACAATTAACCTGACAAATCATTGCCCAATGACTCCTGTTAATTATTTAAAAACATCTGTCACCCAATTAGAGGATAATTCAATTATAATAATTCCCAAAGATCAAGAAAAAATAAATTTTCAATGCCCTAATCAACACACCATCGAAACAATCAATCAACCAACATTAATTCTACCCAAAAGTTGTATTGTCAAAATAAAGAATGATTATTTCGATTCTCAAAAATCAGATTCTATTAACTTAAGATTAAAACTACCACCAATAACAATTAATGAAGAACTAATTAAAAAATTAGAACCCTTAGAACTCGAAGAAATTAATTTAAATAATATACACGAAGAATTAAAAAATGTCAATAAATTAACAACACACCCCTTAGAAAAACTAAATATTATCAGCTCAGGTGTATCTGTAACATTAATTATAATTATTATAGTAATAATAATAGGGATAATAATCTTTGTATATTATAAGTATAAATGTAAAACAAAAGAAAATGTAAAAGTGGACATAAAATTGAATCCCCTTGAAAAACAATCCTTCGAAAATCAACCCCGATTTTCTCAGACTTAAGGAGGGAGGAATTATATGGCCATTTCCGATGATCTAATAATAATTAATCATTGTATTAGTCATAATTAGTCATAAGAATAATGCTTGTCTCAGCTATTTTCATATAATTATAAATACGACTCCAGTCATTTATGAGTCAGTTCATAAGTTGCTTCGCCGTGGATCACATATTTAGTAATTTTGTAAAATAAAGTTTTTTTAAAAAGCTTAGTTGCGAATTACTGAATAAAATTATATCTTAAATAGCATAACACTGCTAGAGTAACATAAACATTCATATTTCGGCCTCGATTTTGGCTGGAGAACAGTACCGCCGATTCTTATTGACCCTGCCAAAGTTTACTGAATAAAATATTTTATTCAGTAAACTTTGACCCTGCTTAAGTTGCAAAAGTCAGGGACGGCGTTTCGTTTTATTAATTCGTTTTAGTTTAAAGAAAATTCTTCTGGAAAAGAAAAAAATAAATTTATATATGAATTTATAGTTCTAGATAATTTATGTTAATATTAATTCCTTAGATTTAGAAATTAATGTATTTCCTGTAATAAACTGTTAAGTTTGTTGGAAATAAAATAAATGAAAAAATAAATAAACAGACATAAATGTACATGACTACCTATAACCCTTTTTGTTGGCGGGTTCTTTGGGAAAAAAAGCTTAATTAAGTTAAAGCTTTCTTCCACTTTCTTTTGCGTTTTGTTTGGTCATTATTCAAACTTCGATTGAGCTCTTTGATGCGGAAAAACATCCTAGATCTAAAAAAAAGTCTCTTTGCTTTTAAAGGACAATCAATATGAACACTTTTTTCTAAAAGGTTATGGATAAAATTGTTTTCTCCAGTAACCAATTCCTCCCCATTCGCTCCCAGAAACACCCTGTTAAGCTCCTTAATATGACCCATAAAAGTTGAAGATGCTTTTAACAAGCCACCCTCACTTAGGTGGTCAACCCAGGAGTAGCTCTCACTCGAAGTGCTTTCCAAACCAGAATCTTGAAGTTTGTGGCAAACAAAACCAGCTAAATTTTCGAGTCCATCGTAGGCCAACTCATTCAATTCCTCTCTTAAGGCAGAAATATCTTCATTTGAATCTGCTACAGAAGGAATAATATTCAATTTTTCAACAAGTACTCCGCTGAGTGGGATGTCTGGGGTATCATCTGCTTTCACGTTTGAAAACTCTGAATATACACCCTCATTTCTGCCCAAAATGTAAGATCTCAACCTGTAGAGTAGGGTGGGCCGAAAAATAGCTTTTTCAAAAATTTTGGAATTTCGTTTTAGAATAGTGCGCAAAAGTTGCCTTTTGTTATTCCAAGAAAAATGTTTATGAACAGTTTTTCGATTGTAATGCGTCTTCTGCCCCCTACCGGAAACCAAAAATGTAAAAAAAATTTGAAAATCAAAATTTGGAATTTCGATTTGGAATAGCAGCAGTTAGTTTCCTTTTCCTATTTCGGCCAAAATATTTATCTACAGTTTTTTTATTGCATCAAGTCTTCTGCCCCCTACCGAGCCTTAAATGTGCGATAACCCACATTATTATTAGGTATTAACTTACTGGGCTGAATACTGTCCTGTCTATTATTATATAGGAGCGTCTGCGACTATATGTGGGGTATAAACGCAAAACGCGACATGTCCATTTTTCAACGAAAATGGCCTTCATGTGCACCCAGAAAGTGTATAAATTTCTCTATCTGCCACTAATATATTTGCCTGCAAACCACTACATTTACGCTTATAAACGCTCGTTAAAAATTTCGGTTAAACGCAAAATGCGACATCGCAACCTGCATTTGAGATTCAAAATGCGACGTTGTCCACACGACCAATCAGCAAACAGCTTAATAACACCTGATAAATCGTATGTTTTGGTATAAACGTATTATTATTTTTTTCTTTACAAGCATGCAAGCACGAGGGTGAAATTTGTTGATATTCTGTGCGTGTGTTTTCATAATTATTATAAATATAATGGCCGATAACAACAAGAAACTCTTGCCGGATACCCAAAATCGAGCTCGAAAAAGATCTTTTCAACCACAAGAATGGAAAAGGGAAAAAGCTAAAGTAGCAAGGTAAGTTAAGACCAAGTATAAAAATAAATAAATAGTTAACTTAGAAACGTAATAAATATTTACAATACGTTAAATGACTGTGATATTAATATTTTTCTAATAAATATTTGCCCTTTTAATAATATTTAAAAATGTTGCTGAAGTTTTTGTTTAATTCTTTGCCGAGTTTTTATTGTTTGAGAAATAATTAAAATTGCTTAAATTATTAATAATGTAATGCATATTTTCTATGACTATTCCAACCTATAGAAACAAATTCATAAAAAAAATCGAGCAATCGGCAAAGCTATTTCAAGCTGAGCTTATTTTTTTTTTTGTTTCAGATATTCACCTAAATCTTTACCAGAATTTCCCAAATGTGGACATAGGGAAAGTAATGGACCATTTCTATGCTGGTATCTTACCATGAACGATATGAAGGAGTTTCATAGAAGTTTTTATTCAAGCAAGAAGAAAGCTGACCAAGATGCATTTCTTTTAAGTTATTGCTCAGGATCCACGCCTGCAAGAAAAAGAAGTAGAGGGCGTGCTGCTAGTAAGCCAAAAGCAGTGTCTTTAACCTATAAGGTACGACAGCAAGACGGTAAACCAGTTCAAGTATGTAGGGAGGCATTTCTGGGTATCTTAGGAGTGAAAAAGGACAGAATATTGCGCCTGGTGAAAAAGTTTATAAACACAGGAACAGCGCCAAAGGAGAATCGTGGCGGTGATCGTGTTATGGGGAAAAACGTTGACAAAAAGGTTTGCATGAAGACATTCATTGAATCATTAAGGTGCACCGAAAGTCACTATTGCCGCTCTGATCGTCCACATCGTGTTTATTTGCCTTGTGACTTAAACATAAAAAAACTATGGAATGTCTACAACGAACAAGCTGAGCCTGATCAAAAAGTGAAGCAGTGCTACTTTCGAAAATATTTTAATAGGAAATACAACGTTGGATTCGGAACACCTCAAACAGATCTTTGTTCAACCTGTCTTCAATATAAAGAAAAAATTAGGAGATGCACGGATCCTAAGGAAAAGCAGTCATTTATTACAAATCACAGAGTCCATACTCTTCAAGCCAAAAGCTTCTTTGCTTTTCTCAAACAAAACTCCGAAGACCCAAGAGCTCCAATGAGATTGCATCTGCTATTCATCATACTCTAAGTACGTATGAGTTTAAAGCTACTAACAAAATCATTCGACTTTTCTGCGATGGTTGTGGGGGGCAGAATAAGAATTCGATTTTTATCGGAATGCTTTGCAACTGGTTTAATTCCAATGCGCCTCCGAACATTGAAGAGATACAAGTATTTTTCCCTGTAGTAGGTCATTCTTTTATGCCACCTGACAGAGTTTTCGGCAATATCGAAAAAGTAGTCCGAAGAACTGCGGAGATCCTAGAACCTTCTCATTACGTGAACATGATAAAAGATCGGGCAACAGTTTTTAAAATGGGTGTAGATTTTCAGGTTTTCGACTGGAAAATTGAAATAAAAAAAACTTTAAAACCTACTACACAATGGCACTTCAAATTTAAACCAGCAAAAAGATTCGTTCTAACCAAAAATAAATTAGGCACGGTTTTAGTCAGAGGCGAAGCATTATACAGGAGTGATTTAGGACAAGCAAAAGGTATTTGTAGAAAAGGGAAGCGAATTGAAGCAGTAAGGCCTAAAACATTCCAAGTTGGACTGAGAATAAAAGAAGATAAAATTAAAAGCATTTCAAACTTATTAAAGACTCACTACGGGGATGAATGGAAATCAAACAAAGCATTAGGTTATTTCAAAAATATTTTCGACAGCAATGTAGAAAATAATTTTGAAAGGCAGGTTGATGCCGATGAAAATGAAATAATAAGTGACGAAGAAATTAATATCTAAAAATAAGTTTTGGTATAAGTTTTTTTTATTTTAATAAAGTTTTTCTAAGTGACTTGGTTTTTTTTTCCTAATAAAAAACGGGAGCTAATAATGTTAGTAAGTTGGGTTTATCATTGCTCTGCTCGATTGTTGTGTGCAAAATAAGACATGTCCAAGCCTTAGTTTCAGAATGCGACATGTTCAAAATATAGCTCTAAATTAAAAGAAGCCTAATGATTATGCATTCATCAAAATGGTAGGGTAGACATATTTAACAATTCAGTTTTAAACAATAATTAAAACTTATTTCAATAAAGCAATGAAAACCTCGAAAAAGGTTTTTTTTAGTTTTCTCAAATGGTAATCTAATGGACATATCGCGTTTTGCATTTATACCCCACATATTATGCACGCGACCTCGGGCACAGATGTAAATAGCTCCGTGCGGAGCTATTTACATCTCTGCCTCGGGTCCGAAAAATCGTGTTTTTTGAAAAATAAAAATTAGCTGTATGGCTAGCGAAACGATGAAATTTGGAAATGATGGATCCGGAAACAATTTTTTTTTTCGGTACGTACAAAGGGAGTGGTATACCGAGTCAAAGTAAAAAATTCGTAAAAAAACGGGTCAAATTCCTTTCAAACGCGAGAACTCAAATAAAAAGCCTTTAAACGACTTGAAATTTTTAGTACATAAGGGTCGGTGGGGAATTACGTGGTGGCCACAATAAAAACTATTTTTAAAAACAATTTATTTCGACTGAAGTACAAATATATCTAACTAGTTTTTGTTCCTTGTGTCCTATATATACAATCTTAACTTAAAGATAAGCAATTGCTGTCAAAGCACTGTAAGCAGTAATAAAATATAGTTAAAATATATAGAATAAGCAAAAGGGGGTATATAACTCCTCCGCCCTAAAATAAAAGCATACCCTTTAGGGTGTGGTTTTACAAACCTAAAATATAAAATTAAAAATAAAAAGAATAAATCGATTATTACACAATTATTTCATTTTCGTCATTATCGGGTATTCTGTCATTATCGGGTTTTCTCTTTAAAACAAATAAGTAAATCCATTTTCCTATAAAAAATAAACAAATTAAAATTATAAATAAATATAGCAAAACAGTCCAAAAGTTAATTGATTGGATATTAACAGGGTCTTTAATTTCTTCAAGGCGTCTTCGTTGATCTTGAAGTGCAGTGGAGAATTTCTTGGTTTCTTCCAAGCTAATAGTGTTAAGGTCCAATGTAGGGGGGTTGAAGATTTTCTTCTGGTTGTGGAAATGGAAACTTAAATTTAGTTTCGGTAGAGACACGTCATCATAGTTCAGCTTGCTGGGCTTGTATGTCCTAAGGATAAATGACTTAATTTGGACGGTACATTCGTTAGTGGCTTCAACAAGGTAGGAACCATGTAGGGGTACATTATCCTTGGAGTTTGGACAAGAGACTGGAACAATCAACTGTTCTGGTATGGATAACAACCATTTTCCATCCATGATTTTGTTAACTTGAACATCTTGGAGTTCTATCCGGAAAGGGTGACACGTAGTGGCGTTTTCTTGGTACTTAATCAGTTGAACAGCACAAGGAGGATCTTGGCTGATGTAGGCGGTATGAGTGTCTTTACATAGATACTCATTAAGTTGTAGCTCAATACATAGTTTTTCCATATAAGAATATTTGCTATCGCTAAGCGCTAGGAATGGTTTTTGGGGTAGGTTTAGGAAAAATTGCTTATTTTGGTCTTCAGGGATAGGTAGAGGATATAATTGATAGTAATGATAGACATCTGATTCGACCAATGGCAATTCCAAAATGAAAGTGATAACCGCGCCTTTTGAATATGATTTTATTTCAATGATTTTTTCAAAGTTTAAGATATTATTAATATCTGTTTCTAATGGCAGGCTATAAATTGTCAATTGATTTTTGAATGCTTTGATTTCATTTATCAATTCGATAGGATCAATTATTGAGTTATGTAGCGTGTTAAGCTTAGCAAAGGATATAGCTATTTCTGTTTTTTCTAAAATATCATAAATAGTTTGATACATCATAGATACTTGGTTAATCATTATGTGTAATCCTAAGTATTGATTGCTATTTGTTTGATTGAGAGCTACTTTTTTGATTGTTGTTTCCAATTGTAAAATACGACTTTTTAAAATGTATTGGTTTGCAGAAACGTTCGATATAATGTTTTGAAATTCGTTAATAGATTTTTCTAATAAAGTTGCTTGGTTAATCGAAGCTTCTTTTAATTTATTTTGGTTTTCTTTTAGTTGGCTTATTAAATTGTCATATCTTTCCGCGTCGTTTTGATCAAGATTTCCAGTTATTATCTTTATTAGGGATCCAATAGGGTTGAAAATACCTCGTTTTTGTTTTTCATAAATGTTAAAATTAGGGTCAATTTGTTTTATACTTTTCTCTATTCTTTTTTCATAAACAAATAAAGGTAACAAAGTATTTTCATATTCTCTCATATAAAAATAGTCTGTCTTTAAAGCATTAATTAATGTTTCAGCAAATTGTTTTAAAGTCCTAAATTCTTTAATTAGGGGTGTTAAGTCTTGGATTTGTATTAGTGACCAGTAATTAGTTATTAGTTTTGTTGTGCCTAGTTTGTATGGCAATATACCGGGATTATGGTTTAAGTTATGGAATTTTACTCCGTTTGCATTGATGTAGATGATTCCGATCCATCTGCAACAAGGGGTATTATTTTAGTTTCATTAACATGAATTATTTCCGTTTTATTATTATTTGGGTTCATTATTTCGATTTTGTTATTATCTAGTATTTTAGTTAAAGTAAAAGGTCCTTTGAATTTCGGTTTTAGTTTACCAATACGTTTTTCTTGCTTTTTATATACTTGGCAACCTACGTGTGGTATTTGTGGTTTTTTATTTTTATTATGTTTTTCAATTACCTTTTCCTTTAAGTTTAAAGTGTCATTTTTAATTTTTTCGTATAAAGCTTTTGTTTTAATTCGATGAGAATTAATGTATTCTGCATAGATGTGTGCAGGCATGAGTTTCATAGGATCTTGTGTGTCAGTGTGTCCTAATATTAATTCGTAAGGGGTGAAATGAGTACTAGAGTGTATTGTGCTGTTATATGCTATGATTGCATAAGGCATTAAACTTACTATGTCTTCATTCCTGTCTTTTTCTTTTAGAAATCTTATATGTTCGATTAATGTTGAATTTAATCGTTCAACAGGGCTGTTTGATTCGTGATGTTGAGGGGTTGTAAAGTGTATTTTTACGTTATGAGATTCTAGGAGTTCTTTGACAGTTTGATTTTTAAATTCGGTACCGTTATCTGATACAATTGTTTTGGGAATACCACAAAAAGAAAAGAATTGTACTAAAGTTTGTACAACTGAAATTGTTGTGCCAAAATATGGTAAGGCTTGGCCGTATTTTGAAAATTTGTCTATTATGACAAGAAATTTCTCTTTTCCTATTAATAATGTATCAATGTGTATTATTTCGAATGGTTTAGAGGGAGTTTCTGTAATTAGTAAAGGAACATTTGGGGGTCTCCTATTATATTTTGCTCGTTGGCAAATTTCGCAATTGTCAATATAGTTGGTAATATCATTTTTCATGTTTTGCCAATAGTAGGTTAGTTTTATCCTAGTAAGGGTTTCTAATATTCCACGGTGATTAGTTTTTCCTTCGTGTGAAAATTTAATTATTTGTGTACGTTCATCTGGTTGTACATTATTAATTAATTTTGTACATTCGATTACTTTTGATTCACTAAAATGGTTACTTAATACGTCTTGGAATAGTGGGCGTAAATTGGGTGATAAGAAGTATAGATAGGTGGTCTTGTTAGTCATGTATTCTCTAAGGAATTTAAAGATAACGTTTACATTAGCGGGTATTGTTGCATAAATAATTTTTTTGTTGTCAAAGGTTTCAGGTTTAATATTTATATATGCGTCATATGGGGATTTTTTTATAATAAATTGAATATTTTTATTATTAATTATTTCGTCTAGGATTGGGATTTCTTTTAGTGTTTCATTTACGTTTGTACTATGAATGGTATTAGAGGCATATGAAATATCGGGAGGTCTTATTTGTATGTTTTGAAGAATTTTAATTTTAGGTTTTTTCTTCAAATTAGGATTTGTCTCGATGTTTTCTAAAGTTTCAGATACATCGTTATTACTTAAGTTATTCGGGTTAAAATTATCTATGTTAAAATCTTGTAAGAATTGATCGATGTCGTTTACAATATCTCCAGGGTTGTTAAGTATAGATTGGGTTTCTAACGCGTTTAGTTGGATACGAGATAAAGCGTCAGCGTTTGTGTTTTGTTTACCGCTTTTATAGATAATATTATAATCGTATTCTTCGAGTTTTAGTCTCCATCTCATGAGTTTAGAATTGGGTTCCTTTAGATTGAATAACCATACAAGGGGTCTATGGTCTGTATAGATAGTAAACTTTTTTCCGTAAAGATATGGTCTAAAATACTTACAGGCCCATACAATGGCTAATAATTCTTTTTCTATTGTCGAGTATTTTTGTTCTGTTTCATTTAGTGTTCTGGATGCATAAGCTACGGGGTGATCATTGGGTGCTGTGTCTTGGGAAAGTACTGCGCCAATAGCATAGTTTGATGCGTCAGTAGTTAAAACAAATGATTTTGTAAAGTCGGGGTATTTTAATATTGGTGCATTAATTAGTAGATTCTTTAGATGGTTAAAAGATTGAACAAAAGAGGGTGTGTGGGTTACGTTACTGCTCTTTTTAAGACATAAGGTGAGGGGTTTAGATATTTTCGCAAAGTCTTTGATAAATCTACGATAGTAACCGGCTAGACCTAAGAAAGATTTAATTTCTTTCTGTGTTTTAGGGATAGGAAAGTCTTTTACAGCTTTAATTTTGTCTTCGTTTGGCTTTACACCGTCTTGTGTTATTAAGTGACCTAGAAAACTTACTTTAGTTCTTAGAAATTCAGATTTGTCAAGTTGGATTTTAAAGTTCGATTGTCTGAATCTATCAAAAATTAGTTTTAACCGTTCAATATGTTCTTGAAGAGAGGTGCTATAAATAATTACGTCATCTAAATATACGCAACATATTTCATTTTGAAATCCTCTTAAGACATTATTCATTACCCGTTGGAATGTGGCAGGTGCATTCTTAAGTCCGAATGGCATTCTTTTAAATTCGAAATGTCCGGTGTCAGTGGAAAATGCAGTTTTGTGTATGTCGTTAGGGTTCATTTCAATTTGATGAAATCCATTTGCCAAGTCTAAGGTGGTGAAGTACTGTGCTTTACCTAGTTTATCTAGTATGTCGGATATGTTTGGGAGTGGAAATTTATCGTCAATCGTTTTGAGATTTAATTTACGGTAATCGATTACGATTCTCCATTTCTTTTTTTTGTTTGAATCTAATTTTTTTGGAACTATCCATATTGGACTAGAATAGGGTGAGTTTGAATGTTGTATGATGTTATTTTTTAACATCTTATTGATTTGAGACTTTACTTCGGTTTTATGTACTTCAGGATATTGGTAACTTTTTGTGAAAATAGGTGAGTCATCGGTTAAGTTTATTTTGTGATTGCTTTGATTAGTGAAAGTTAATGGAATATCTTCAGAATAGAAGATATCTCGATATTGGTAGCAAAGATTACGTATAGCTTTATATTCTTCTTTGTTACAATGTTCGAGTCTTAGATTTTTTAAATTGGCTTTTAACTTATCGTCAATTTCTTGATTTATATTAGTGTCTGTTTCCATTTTTTCTATAAAATTATTTTCCATTTCATTAATTAACTCAATATCAAAAGGGTTAAAAAATTCTAATTTAATAGGGGTTTCACGAGTATTGGTTATTATTGTGGTAGCATAAAAATTTTCGATAGTAACAAGGGCTTCTGGCATTTCAGCTCCGTTAAAATCTGTATAATTAATTATACCTACACCGTGTTTTAATTTAACAGGTATTTTGACCTTTTGAGACATACGCGGTTCTAAGATAACAGAGTTGCATTTTTGTATGATCTCACGTGCGTTGCAATTTTGATTGTCTGAGGTTTTTGCTGTGTCAAATTTTAAAGGCAATGTTACACTGATGAAATTAATTATGGCATTAATATCCATAAAAAAGTCAATTCCTAGTAAACCGTCGAATTTATCCGAAAAATTGAATAAATAGAATGAATGGTTTTTATTTACGTTAAAACAGGGAAAAATAGGAATATCAATTACTTCATTATGTATAGAAGTTCCATGTGCAGTCTTAACTGTAAAATATTCATTAAAGATGTTATTTGGATAAAGATTGTATGCTATAGATGGTTTTATGAAACTTTTACCACTTCCTGTATCTAATAAAAACTTAGCGTTTAGTTCAGGGATGTAGAGGATTGGTAAGTTGGTGGCTACATAAGTGTTTAAAAATACTACGTCACATTGTTTTGTGTTAGAGTTGGGAGAAAATTTTCCTCTTCGTTATTAGGATTTTCTTCGATTGAGGGCTCATTATTATCATCTGGATTTTGACAGAATTGTTCATAATAGAATTGGTTGTAATCAAAATCAGGGTCATAGTTGTTAAATGGGTCATAAGGGTTATTTTCCGCATTATTCGCAGAAGAATAATTATTCGTTGAATCAAGGTTATTATTAAAAATTGGTTGGGGTCTTGTTTGGATAGATCTAATTCTGGAATTAGATGATGAAGTATCCATAGGTTCTGGAATATCGTTATTTCTGTTTTGATTAAAAGGTCTAAAGTTATTATTATTATTATGATTTGGTTGATTGTTTGATCCAAATCTATTTTGTCTGAATTGGGCTGAATTATTACTTTGTCTAAAATTGGGGTTTTGTTGGTTAAACCTCTGAGGGTAGTGGTTGTGATAATTATTATTATTAAAGTTCTGATTTTGTCTCTGTATATTAGCGAGGCGATTAAATGAATCGTTATAACTTAAAGGTAATACTACAGGTTTGTTGTGATTTTTATTTTGTGAATTCGATTGGTTATGATGTTTATTTGAATTATTATGGTTTGATTGGTTATTAGAGTTACTACTATTACTAGAGTTTGCTCTATTTTTGAATTGTAAGAAGTTCTCTTCTTCCCTTACAAAGGAAAGCGCTTGTTCGAGGGAATCAGGATTTTTTAATCGGACAATTAATTGCATATGATAATTTAAATTGTTAATAAACGTTTTTAAACAAATATCGTCGTATTGTGTAATTTTTAATATAAGTTTAGTATCTGCGTAACGTAAGTTTAATATCTGCTGTTGCATTTGAACTGTTTATTTTTGTAAAAAGAAGTGATCTCGCATCTTGAATTCTTTGACCAAATGAAGCTGGATTTTCGTGTCTTTCTAATTTCATACTAACTATATCTTGTACTAAGCAATCTTCTGATCTTTGATCTGAGAATGTTATTATTAAAACTTCTTTAATTTTATGCCAAGAATCTAGTTCTGTTCGAGGAGCTATTAGTTCTGCTGCTCGACCTATTAATTTTCCAATTATCGTATCGAAAAGACAAATGTTAATCGGGTTATTAGGTTCTGTCCTATTTTGGTGGTTAGAAAGAAAATGTTCGCATGAAGCGATAAATCTATTTAGAGTTTTTGAATTGCCGTCATATAAAGGGATGTTATCAGCTTGATAACGTATCAATTGGTAATTGGGTTGTGCCATTTTAGGTTTTTGTCTTAACTTTAGGTTATCAAAGAGTTCAACTAAATAATCTGAATCTTCCAGGTTGGAATTAAAATATCAATATATGCAAAAATATATAAATAAGTCAAATCAGAAAAATATCAAAAATATCAATAGGTTAAATAAGGATATTGATAAAAAGGAGTACTTACGATAGCAGTAGTACTGTAGACTTCAAATACATTATCTTATCTTATGGGATTCGGCGATGCTGTCCTCCTTTCGTACCAATAGGGTTCTGGACGATGCGTGTTCACGGTCCCCTGGTCAGTCTTAAGCTATGGACTCAAGGCGATGTTTGTCCCGTTGTCCGTACTAATAGGGCTCTGGACGATGTCTGTTCACGGTCCCCTAGTCTTGAGATACATTCGGCTTCGACGAAACGTCTTCTGGACACTACGCGTTTTCGATAGGCTTGTTAAATTGTTGAAACAAACGAACGGACGACTTTTTCGGCTTATAGTCAAGATTTCAGTATAGATTCCTACTCTCGACACGTACTTTTAGCCTATCCTACCGACTGCGCCAATTACGTGGTGGCCACAATAAAAACTATTTTTAAAAACAATTTATTTCGACTGAAGTACAAATATATCTAACTAGTTTTTGTTCCTTGTGTCCTATATATACAATCTTAACTTAAAGATAAGCAATTGCTGTCAAAGCACTGTAAGCAGTAATATAATATAGTTAAAATATATAGAATAAGCAAAAGGGGGTATATAACTGGGGGCTTAGGAGCTGTATACTTTTTGGGCCAGATCGGTATACAGGGTGAGTTATTATAAGCGAACAAAAGTGACTAAAAAAAAATTCAAACTTCTCCAAAGGCTAAAAAAAAATTTTTATAAAAAAGTGTTTTGGCGAAAAGGCTTCATTTTATAAGAGATTTGACATATTTGGAGCCTTTTTTTGTAAAAAATGTATTTTACGAGTTCTGGCATTTTCAGTTTTTTGGGATTTTTTGCCAAACGATACTTATTTTGGGAAAATTTTTTTTTTCAAAAAATAACTTCATCCTTTACCTTTTATATGCCATATAACCGAAATTTTTGGGAACCATACAGGGCGAGCAATAATGAACTTTACCCATGTAGGTCCGACCCAAAAATCACATTTTATTTAATAACTTTTTAGTGGTGGCACCTGGTATTAAATTCTCAGGTATTAAATACTCTAGTAACCCCATTATTTGTGTAAAATTACAATCTTCCAACTTTAATAGGTTCTGAGTAATTCGAATTTTCGCGTTTAATTCATTTGCGGCGTCCCTGTACATGGTGAAAACATCGGACATCATCTAAAAGATCCGAAATTTTGTTTTACAACACATACTAAAATTTCAGGGTTCCAGCTATAGTACAAGTACCCGAAAAATGCGATTTTATAAAAAAAGTCCATTTTTTGCGTTTTTTCAGGTAATTGGAGATGTCAACCTAAACTCTAAAGAAATGGCTGGTGGGAACAATACTTTGACGCCTGGTGTGGGAAAATTTTTTGCTCGTGACAGGTGGCCGGGACTTGGTTGGGTTTTTTGTAAAATTATCAATGAAAATGAACCGGAAGCGATCAGGGAAAGGAAGCACCGAATCAGAAAATGAATGGGCTTTCCGAATCTGTGCATATATTGTGTATTGCGGCCAGGAAAATTCGGCAAACATTTTGACGTCTTCGAAAAATGCCGTTTTTTGAAATGTCAGTGTCTTTATACCGAGGTGAGTCGAAATGAAATTTGCCCTATTATTTTATTAAAATTATTCGAATATGTACACGGGTCAGTCGTAATGATCTATTTAATTTAAAATATAAATTAGGATATTAGGTGAGTTTTATGCTATTTAGTTTATTATTAATAAATGTTAACAATTCTTAGACATTGGTTTTGGGATATAAATAATTATTTTTCGAAATTATTAATTTTTAAGGTTAGCCGAGTATCATAACTTTTTTGGTTTTGGTGCGATTTGGTACCTAGTACCTATTTCGGATAAGATTAATAAATTTTGACAGATATTTGACATGACTATGTTTTAGGGTAACGTGACTAGTGTAACTTTGCTATTGGTCTGATTGGGTTCAAATTTGGTATTTGGACTTTATTTAGGATGAAATTACTATTTTTGACAGATATTTAATAATAATAATAATAATAAATGTCTTTATTCTTGTAAACATATATGTTTGACAAAAAAAAGGCGAAGTTTAGCTTTACATAGCTACTCTACTCAACCATTAACTAAGTCTAACATAGAGAAACATGATAAAAAAAAAGCGAAAGATTAAAATTAAATTAAATCTAACATGCAACAACACTTATAAAATAAAATATTATTAAGCAGGTAAATAATATTTTTAGCTAAACGTGACCGATATTCGTGAGTCACATATCTAAAACAACCAATTATAAGAAGAAATACAACATACATAGCAGGTAGTAACTATTCACTAGATAGAAGAAAGGATTTAATCGACTTCTTGAACTTCAATAGGCTCATATTCTTAAAGTTGTCATTTAGCGAGTTATAGATAGGCGGAGCGATGTATGAGAAACTATTCTTAAAAAATGCGTGACGAAAACGAGGTATACTAAATCTATGACTGTATCTTAAGGTAGCGTTGTGGGCATTATAGCGATATTCAAGTTTATCATAGAGATATTGGGGTGATGTGGAAAGAATTAGTCGGTATATAAAAATTGAATAGGAATAAATATGCAATTTATCAACTTTAAGCCATTCTAGCTTAACCAGTTTTTCAGAATAATGATCGTACTTTCTTATTCCGCAAACAAATATACAACAAGTATTTTTAATTTTCTGCAATCTATTTTTAGTAAGTAAATTTAAAGAGGCATAATATACTAAATAGCAGTGAAAGACAAGACGAAAGACAGACATTATGTGAATATTACTATATAGTGGTCTTAAAATGGCATAGCATCTTTTGGTAAAAAAAATAATAGCGGTCCAAGTATGGATCCTTGTGACACTCCAGAAGTAATGCGCACCAAATCCGACACCATATCCCCAATCACGACTCTCGCTGATAATTAATAAAAAACCGGTCACTCAAATAATTAATAAAAAACTTAATGCAAGTCGGATCAAGGCCATAGTATTCGAGCTTGGCACAAAGCAAATCATGATCCAAGTGTCGAAAGCCTTCGAAAAATCTTAAGCATTTTTGCGTTTATGTTATCACAACCAACAGCGTTACTTTTAAGATTGCTGACTTTTTTAACAATTTCGTCAAACGACGTAAGTTGAAAGTGAAAAGTACAATTTTCATTTAATTTATTAGTTCTAAAAAACGAGGCATGCTCTGTACAGTTTTGAGAGTTACTAAAGACTGAGGAGAAATATTGATTTATATCATTAGGTTTTTTTAAATTGATAGGAATTTCATTTTTATTTTTAATTTAAATATCCATACTTTTAAGAGTTTTCCAAAGCTGTTTTATATTGTTAGTCTCACAATATTCCAAAAATGCATTTGTTTCACGCCTTAACAGCGATACAACTGAATTACGTAGTTGTTTGTATGTGTTTGTATGTATATTTGACATTTGAGTTTTGGGTCACGTGACTAGTGTAACTTTTTTGCTATTTGTCCGAATTGATTTAAATTTGCTATTTGAGATACAATTATTACATTTTGACAGATATTTGACCAATTATATTTTAAAGTCATGTGACTTTCATAACTCTTGCTATTGATCCGATTGGGTTGAAATTTAATATTTCGGTTTTATTTAGGATACAATTAATAAATTTTCACAGAAATTTGACATATTATATTTTAAAGTCACGTGACTTCCATAACTCATTTGCTATTGATCCCATTGGGTTGAAATTTGGTATTTGGAGTTTTATTAGGATGCCATTATTGACTTTTTACAAATTTTTACAATATTGTGTTTTTAAGTCACGTGACTATTCGCCCGATTTGATTGAAATTTCTTATTATAGATGATATGTATATATTTATAGATAATATTTTGTAGAAGGTACCCAATTCCTTTTATCTTAATTAGTTAAATTATTTCTTAAATTTGCCTTTCAAAAAAAAAAATTAAAAAATTATCGGTTCGAATACAAAGGCTTTAAAGGGAACTTATCTTCTTTCATAATATTGTAGCATTACTATAGAATTTGAAAAATTTTGTCATAAAGCTTTTTCATTAGTTTTTGAATGGTCTTTAGCCAGAAAAAAGAAATTTTGGATTTGGAGTATGTTTTGAAAAAAATTTCATTTTGGGCCGGATTTTGTTCGAAAATCGATAAATGCAAATAAATAAGTTTTCTGTTCATTTTAGAGTCAAATCGATAATAACCTTTTTGAATGGTATCCTAAAGTAGTACAAGATAAAAAAAAAAAAAATAAAAAAATTAAATTTTTCCATAGGGCTCTTGATAATTCGATATTTATGATTAATAGTTTTTTACAATTTTCTCCGATTCTGTGATAGCTATAATCAATTCGTTTTAACAGTCGAATACCTCGTAATATTCCCGAGAACTTTTATTTAAGAGAAAAAGTTGTCAGAGTTATAGTTTATTTAAAAAAAAATAAAAACCGTTTTTTCGAAATTTTTCATGGCCTTTCGATTTTCGACATAAAAAAACATTTTTTTCTTGTGTTTTTTTTTTACTGGAAATTGCCAACTTAGGGTTTACATTATAATTTGTCGATTGTCATTTTAAGAAAAAAAATGGTAACGTGGGAAAAAATGAGTTTTCTTTTATTTTTTTTTACATTTTTACTAATATCTCGACTTCTATAGCTTCGATTCAATTCGTTGATGGTTTTTTTATTACTAATTTTTTCCTCTTTCTTTCTTAATCTTCTTCCTAAAACCTCAATCTTTTCATATTTTATTACAATCACTTTTAAAAATAAAAAAGTAAAATAAAAAAAATTTACATAAAATCCCGTTTGTTCTATTCCTATAAATAAACCCTTATGGAAACTTTTCTCTGAATTTGGTATTTATGGTTTAATTAGGATACAACTAATAAATTATGACAGATAACTGACATTTGAGTTTCAGCCTAGGTCATGTGACTACCGTAACTTTTTTGCTATCGGTCCGATTTAGTTGAACTTTGTAATTTAATTTAATGAGTTTTTAGGCTTTATATTTACAAAACTTCTTTATTAGCAATAAATGTATTTAGTCAAACATGTTAGGTTTTTTCAACTGAATGTATAGTCATGACCTCTGACTATTAACGTTATTTAGTAACTCTTGAATAATTACTAACATTTTGTATTTTAATTTTTTTATAAGAAAAGCATTTTCTTCACTAACATTCCCTATGTCGATTAAATTATAAATAAAAAACTAATTAGACTTGATAAGGTCAATCGAAATTTTAAAAAATGCTTCTATAAAAATTATGCGTTTGACAGTGCGATGGTCGCCACGAATCTCAAATACCATTGAAAGCAAAAATGGTTAACATCAACTAATATTATAATCAACTAATATTAATATTAAATATTATAACATTAATATTATATACAAAAACCCAGAAACCTATTTGTAAAACCCTAAAATGAACATAATAAAATAACCCAAACCTAGCAAAAAAAAGTTCGTCAGTGACGACGACGCCTAAATGTCGCCGTTGCGAATCGCTCCATTAAATCATCGCTACATAGAAACACCTTAAAACTACAAGGACAAAGTTAAGCCTGCTTTACACAAACAAACGTATATGGAGCGGTATCCGGGGTAACCAGCGTAAATAAACATTCATTTTAGATTCCGTTTTGCATTATAAGCGTTATAAGATTTCTCTCGGAAATTTTTTAAGGTTTATTTTGTGATTATTTTGAGGAATATTAATTATTTCGACGTTCTATAATCGGTTTTAGTTACAAGTTTATTTCTGTTCGTTTTTAGGTCAGTGATTTGGAGGCATAAGCAGTTAAGTTTTATTGTTGTGGCGATTGCCTTTCTCAAAGGCCTAAACCAAGCTAGCAATAGAGTTTGCTCATTGTATGCCATAGATTATGTTTTCTCCAGTTTCAATTTAAAAAATCAAGGTAAGTTTTTTCATAATTTATGTATATTATAAACATGATATTTTTTATATAATAAAAATGGGAAGGTGAAAAATCCAGCAGAACACTGAGTGGTAACTAGGGTTAATGATGTAAACATTAATTTTATATTCTTTTTTTACATAGTAAGAGTTTTAAAATTTCCTTTGGAACTTCTTAATGTTTCTTTTGTGTTAATTTTAAGGATCACTCAAAGTTGTATCAACCGTTTATAGCTATACATTAATTTTCTATTGTTTATAGGTTTGTGATCTGAAGCAATAATTATTATTAGACTTATTAGATCTGCACACAAGCAAGCAAGCAAGCAAAGTTTCTGAACATATTTGACTCATTGCATCCCATAGTATTGGTACATAGTTCCATTCTACAAAATCAAAGGTAAGTTTTATCTAACTTTATGCATTATCAATATTATGACATTTATCAGTTTTAAAATCCATTCTCCTTATAAATATGTATTTACAGATTAAAAGGATGTGCAGGCTGTAAGTCTATGCATTCTATAAGTATACCAATCAGAGGTTTAAATTTATTTTAAGATGCATAAAGTGTAAAGAAATTTATTGTGTGAACAAGAACAAAATGAGAAAAATGTATATATAAATAATTTCTTCATTATTTCTTCTGTACTTCATTTCTTCTGTACTTTTTAAAACACCATTCTAGTCAAATGGTGTTTTTAAAAGTACTTTATAGAAACTTTCAAGGTTCTTCTAGAGCAAAAATTAAACCTAATAATTGTGCCTTATCTGCTTGCATTTAACTAAAATTATTTTAGAAGTAATGCATTTTGTACTACAAGTTTATTTCAACTATGTAAAGTATTTTTTATGACAACTATTATGCCAATTTATATCTACTATATGATCACTTAATGGGACTCAAGTTTTTAGTTTTTTATATCTAAATATATACATCCGTAAGTGCCTTTATTACTCTACTTACTTACTATGTGTCTACTAATATTATTAAATTAAATTTTTTATTGTTTGCTTTTTTGTAATGAATATATAGTACATATATAATAATAACTAAATAACTAATAAATATAATTATATATACAGGGTGAGTTTTTTAAAGTGTTACAATGCGATATGTCAAAAACGGCTGCAAATTTTTTTTTGACATTTTGGTGACATTTCAAGTATACCGGGGGGCACTTTTTGTGATATTTTTGACATTTGTCCCTTCACCCCCCTAAGAGGGGAAGTGACCCTCCCCGGTCACTTCCTTATTTTAAATAAAATGACGTGTTTTTTATTCTTAAATACGAATCTACATAAAATATGAAGTCTGTTTACAAAAAATTTTTAAAATTGCTCTGCTGGTTACGGAATTATGATCAAAAATGTTTTGATTAAATTTAAAAATAATTCGAATATTTTACCATAATAACAGCCGGTTACCATGGAAATCCTACTGTTTATTTTACTAGTATGGATGGAAATGAAAATCCTAGTAACAGTAGGATTTCCATGGCAACATAACAAGCAGTGTCACATAAAAATTTTGACGTGTTATTAACAAGTAAATTGTGTTTAAAAAGAAAAAGATGGAAGCGAATTTCAGTGTAGAAGTAGATATGTTGTTAATTTTGGGGGAGTGCAGAAAAAATTATAGGGAGGCTGCAGTAGTGTGGGCCGAGAGGTTTCCGGATATTCCAAAATCTCATATGGCCTTTAAGAGACTGGAGACCAGAAGTCGTATGACTGGACTAAAAAGTAAACGACGAAATCGGATTAAAACGCAAACAGATGAAAATAAGGCAGTTGCTGTATTAGGAGCAGTAGCTATTGATCCTCAAATCAGTACCAGGCGGCTTGCTTTAGATGCTGGAATTAGTCAATCATCAATTATAACAATTCTGCACCGGTACAAGTTTCATCCTTACCACATTACACTTCATCAAGAGCTTTACGGACATGATTTTGAGAATCGCATTAATTTTTGCACTTGGATTTCAACAAAAATGCGTGAAAATAACCATTTTTTGAGAAACGTTATTTTTTCTGATGAGGCTTCTTTTAATAATTGCGGGCAGGTAAGATTTAACTTATTTAAATTAGAACATATTCAAGTTTTGGTTGTTTGTTTTTCTAAAAGGTAAACAGGCACAATATGCATTACTGGGCAGCAAATAATCCTCACTGGATGAGAACTGTACCAAATCAACATCCCTGGTCTGTGAACGTATGGTGTGGTATTTTCGAGGATAGAGTTATTGGTCCGCATTTTTTCCAAGGTCATTTAAATGGACAGGTCTACACAGATTTTTTAAGAAATCAGTTACCTCGTCTACTAAACCAAAATTTAAATCCTAAGGTATGGTTTCAGCAGGACGGAGCTCCACCCCATTATGCCATACAGGCCCGTACTTATTTAAATGAGATTTTTGATAACAGGTGGATTGGTCGAGGTGGTCCTGTCAACTGGCCTGCTCGTTCGCCAGATTTGACCCCCCTTGACTTTTTTTTAATGGGGATTTATAAAAGACAAAGTAATGGCTAGTGCACCTACAACTCTAGAGGACATGAAGAACAGGATTCGTTTTGCTTGTTCATTAGTGACACCAGCAATGTTACAGCGGGTACGAAAGTCATGTCAAGAAAGGATAAGAAAGTGTTTGGAAGTCGAAGGCGGTCACTTCGAACAGCTCCTTAGGCATAATACATAGACGATAACTAGTTAAAAAGTAGGGAATAATTTGTTTTTATTGTAGTAGAATATTCGAATTATTTTTAAATTTAATCAAAACATTTTTGATCATAATTCCGTAACCAGCAGAGCAATTTTAAAAATTTTTTGTAAACAGACTTCATATTTTATGTAGATTCGTATTTAAGAATAAAAAACACGTCATTCCATTTAAAATAAGGAAGTGACCCTCCCCCCCTCTTAGGGGGGTGAAGGGACAAATGTCAAAAATATCACAAAAAGTGCCCCCCGGTATACTTGAAATGTCACCAAAATGTCAAAAAAAAATTTGCAGCCGTTTTTGACATATCGCATTGTAACACTTTAAAAAACTCATCCTGTATACCGGGTAACACAGAAAAAATGGAACACCTAATAATTTTTTTTCTTTTCAAAATAAATAAATGAAATTTGGTATAGCGATAGAATAGTTAAAAGAGCATCTGTTGACATATTCTATTGTTTTCCATCACTTCCGGTTTAACAGGAAGTGACATGCATTGAAAGTTTTAATTTTTAATTAAGTAATTACGAAAAAATAATTTTTATGCATTTTATGACTTAAGTCTTTTACACGCCTATTTAAAATATCCAAACCATTAATTTTGGCATTTACTTTATTTTTTTAAATAGCATATTATTGGGAACAACCACCTTTGAAATGCGGTTTTTTTTTCCCAATAATTTGATATAATTATTTTTTAAATCGGTGGTTAAAACTATTTTTCCGTGATTGCATGATTAAAAATTAAGATTTTTAACGCGTTCACGGCACCCTATTTTAAACTTTTAAATAAAATGTTTTTTCCTATGAGTATCAAGCAAAAAGTAGCAAAAACCAGTATCATTGTTTTCAGAATATTATTTTCTATCGAACTACGTAATAATATACCAAGTGTGCCATTTAAAATAAGAAAGGTGTCACTCACACACACAAAAACTTATAACTGCTCTTATAATAATTCCATCGATATACCAAATTTCATTTGTTTATCTTAAAGAGTAAAATGGTTATTAAGTGTTCCCTTTTTCCTGTGTCACCCGGTATATATATCCAGTTATAATTATATGTATATAAAAATACTGGGATATATATATAGTTTTTATTATAAATGTGCTATATATTCATTACAAAAAACCAAACAATAAAAAATTTAATTTAATAGGACCTTAGGACCGATACCTCAATTCACTTTAATATTATTCACATCCTTCATCATTCATCTAAATTTTTAATATCTTTTAATTGATTGCATTATCATGTGATTTAATTTCGATTTAACATTAGTTAGAGGTTTATTTTTGTCATTTAAAATTCCATCCACAAATATAGTAAATTCCTGTAAGTTATATATAACAATTCTAAATAAGGCCTAAAATCTAAAATAAAAAAGTCTTTAAATTGTTATACAACATATGTATATAACTATGTTTTAGATGAGTGACATATATTGTTCTATAATATTTTCTTGCTGGACAACTTTTCAATAAATGTTGTATTAAAATTACTGGTTAAATTGTCAATTTCTAAAATGTAGCCAGGATTGTCGTTAAAGTATGCTTAATAAATTTTTCAGATGCCAAAAATGAGTAAAAAGTCCGCTAAGACGAAAAACATCCAGCAAAAAAAAATATATTTATCCAAAAAGTTACAAAGTTACACACGTTTACAAAAATACAGAAAGCGGTATCAAAGAGGAAAATTTACAAAATACTAGTAAACAAGTACATGTGCAACACAAGTTGCCCATAAACAAGATCCCAGAGGATAGTACAAGTAAGGTAAAATTTAATGAAGTTGTAATAGAGTCTAATAAGCGAAAGTCATCGACGGTTATTGACAGCAATGAAGTATTGTCATCAAAAACTGTTAATCATAAAAAACAAAAAGTTATTGATTCTTTTCAAAAGTTATCCCATACAGGTGAAATTCAGAATAGTGACAAAATGCAGGAAGACACTACAATCAATCATCCAACCAAGTTTGAACTAGCATTAAGAAAAGGCCCCACCATTGTTTGCAGTTGTTGTATGCGATTATGGTTTTTCACTTCATGTCCAAAAAGTAGATCTACAAATGCTAGAAAACAAATTTGGAAACCAATTCACTACACAAATTTGTAAAATAGTAATGATGGGGTTTTCTTCTGCAACTCTTGTTCATTGAATATTTATAAAGGACAATTGCCAAAGTTCTGGTCCGGCAATCATAATATTGTTCACCCTATTCCAGTTGAGTTAAAAGATCTGACTATCCTTGAAGAAAGGATGGTGTCGGCCAGGTTACCTTTCATGCAAATCCGACAGGTAGGATATGCACGACAGTGTTACAGAACTGGCCAAATAGTCAATGTCCCTATAAATATAGATACTTCGACCAAATTATTGCCTAGAAATGTAGAGGAGACACAAACTATTCAGGTTAAACTCAAGAGAAAAATGAACTATAAAAATGATTATCTCCTGGAAACCATACGGCCCGTCCGCAGTTGTTCTAAAAGCGGCAAAATTTTTGTGTCAACAACCTCTTTACATACAAGAAGGCATAAAGCAATCAGATGATTGGGAAAAAAATATTAATGACTATATACGATCTCAAGTAGAATCCTCTGCACAGATCTTAAATGAAGGCTCAAAAGTAGTGGAACTGGATTCTAAAACAGTGTGTAGTGAAAATTTTGAAGAATTGTTCGATAATGCGTTTTTCGAAACAATGGAAGTGCCCCTAGAATCTAAGAATGACGATAAAAATATTCAAGCAGAATCTTCAATTGAAAAAAACAACATATACAATTTAGATGAATTCTTAGATGAAGAAGAAGAGCCTTTAAATCCTGGGGACCAAGAAACTTTGCTTGACAAATGTAACCTAGAAAATATCTGTTTTGCCCCAGGAGAAGGTAAAACGCCAATACATTTGATGCTGGACCAGTTTAGCGATGAACTCTCATTTCCTACACTTTTCTGTGGACATGCTAAGCAATTTCTTACAAAATTCTCCTATTCTGACCAGACGAAAATACAACTCCAGCACAAAGACAGGCAATTTGCAAGGACAGACTGTTGTATACATTTAAAAAACGTCAACTAATCCAATTATCTAGTGCAATTGCAACATGTCTCAGAAAAAAAGGAATGAGGATGGAAAATATACAGCTGGCCAAGTAAGACAAGCAAACTTTCTAGACCAGCTGATTCGAAGTGACATAGGATTCCATTTTCTTAGTAGAATTGCAGGTTCACCTGCTTTATTGGAAGCACGAAAAGACAAAATTACTGTGTATGATTCGTCAATTTGGAATCCCTACACTGTTCTTTACCGTTTCAGCAGCAGAAACAGCACGGCCCGATCAAACGTTACTCTAGAAGAGGCCGCCAGTATGCCCTACTTAGAGAAAACACGCTTAATTAGAACAGATCCGATAACTTGTGCCAGGTACTTTGATTATCGGTTCAAACTGCTGTTCAAGCATATGAAGAGTCAAAATGGACCCTTTAAACAAAATCCCATAGAGCATCATTATTACCGCATAGAATTTCAACATCGTGGGTCTCCTCATGTTCACGGGTTATTGTGGTTGTCCAATGCTCCAAAATTCCAAGAAACACCAGAAAGTTTCAAAGAGTGTGCCGAATTCGCGAACAGGTATATTACCTGTAATAGTGATTTAGAAAGTGTCCGTGATATAATTCAGTTTAATACGCATCATCATTCTAAATCGTGTCAAAAAGAAGTGCGGGGACACAAAGTTTGCAGGTATGGTATCCCATACCTTCCAATGGATAAATCGGTAATTCTAACGCCAATAAAAATTGACAAAACCAAGGAAGCGGATTTACGTAAGGCCATGTCTGAAAAGTTTTTGATGATAATGCGTAGGCTTAAAGATAAACCAGATTTGTCATTCGAAAACTTTTTGGCTGACCTTGGTGTGTCTAAGGATGAGTATCTTAATGTTATACAGCACAACATATTTAAAACCACTTTATTTTTAGAAAGGCTGCCAAAAGATGGATTTATTAACAATTCTAATGCTGAAATGTTCTCCATGATGAAGAGCAACATGGACATTCAATTAGTTTTTGAGTCATATGGTTGTTGCACCTACATCGTCTGATATTTTAATGAAGACTATGGAAGAAATTAAAAAAGATAATTTAGATGTTAAGGGCAAACCTAAATCTCTTGCAGCAGCTTTCTTAAATGCGAGCGAAGTTAGTGCCCAAGAAGCCGCCTACAGCGTGTTACCTATGCGTGACACCTGTACCTCCTATGTATACATCCATACAAATCCAATCAGGGAAAGGTCAAAAATATTGAAACCATTAGCACAACTTAAAGAAATGGACAATGACGATCCCAATATTTATTGTGATGGTCTTATAGAACACTATGAACAGTGGCCTGATGAGATGGAAAACATATGTTTGGCTGAGTTTGCGGCCTATTATGATTTCTTTAAGAAACAAGCAGAAACAAAGGCTAATGGTTTACCCTTAAAAGATGGAAGTGGCGTTTTAGTTAAAAGGGGTCATGCTAAAATTTTAGCATACCGTAATTATGGACTTCAGCAAGACCCTCTTAACTATTATAGGGAACAAATAATGTTATACATCCCATGGAGAAATGAAGTGGATGAAGTTGAAAATGAGAACATCGATCAACAGACCATATACAAAGATCAATACCAAGAGATTGTTGCAAATCGACAAAAGTTCAATGTCTTAGATGAACAGGTAATCGACGAAGCACTGAAACTTGCCGAAGACCGATTAAATCAATTAGACGATGGTGGATTCGGTGGAGAAATCGATGATGAGTTTATGCCTTATGGACTAGACAACCCCATTTATGATCCATTCAATCAAATCATCGATAAGAAAGACGACGAAGCGCCAGTAAAACATACCGCTTTCCCAACGCCTCATCAGATAAGCGATTCAGAGTATGAAGCCCTCATAAGCAAACTGATCACAAACAGTATCAGTTCCTTAATGTCTTGCAAGACAGTCTAATTGAAGGGGAAGTTTTCTACTGCACACTTAGTGGTCCAGCAGGTACAGGCAAAAGTCACCTGATTACGGCAATAACCCAGTCGTTATTGCAATATCGGGAAATAATCCTGAAAGTTTAAAAGTGTTACTTTGTGCGCCTACAGGTAAAGCGGCATTTAATATCGGAGGTATAACCTTACATGCGGCATTATCGTTACCCGTTAGTCAGTATGGTGAACAACTAATTCCGTTACACCATGACACCGTTAATACTATTTATTGTAATTTGTGTGACTTAAAATTAATTATTGTTGATGAATATTCCATGGTTGGCGCCAGATTGTTTGACCATATTAACAGTAGATTGCAGCAAATCTTTAAATCTGACGCCATCTTTGGAAATAGTTCAATAATTTTATCCGGTGATAATCGTCAATTACCCCCAGTAAGGGATATGTATATTTTTTGCCCAGTAAAAACAAATCCGTATAAAGAATTATGCGGAACGTATCTGTGGGATCACTTTAAATAATTTGAACTTTCAGAAATAATGAGACAGAGTGAAGATAAGTCTTTTGCAGTTGCCCTTAATAATATGGCGTTTGGTAAAATGACCGACGAAGATGTGCAATTGATTAAGTCGAGGGAAGTCGACAATATTGACCAAATTCCTGAAGACACTATGCATTTATTTTCCACCAATGCAGAAGTAGAGGCATTCAATGAAATGAGACTGTCTACATTTAAAACCGAGCGAGCCGTAAGTCAAGCCAGAGACGTAATCAAAGGGAGTTGCTCAGAACGACTAAAACATTTATTTCTGGAACACGCAAAAAGCTTAAAAAGGGGGAGAGTTTTGGCCTAATGTTAAATTTAATATTGCAGGTAGATGCCAAATATATGATTTCAATGAATGTGAAAACCAGTGATGGAATAGTCAATGGTGAAACAGGCATCCTACGTCAAATAGACTATGACCGAAATAAAATTCCATTCAGAGTGTGGATGGAGTTCTTCGATTCCAAGTCAGGCCAGGAATGCCGCAAGAGAAACGAACCCCTTAAGAAGTCTATGGGTGTATTATACACTTGGACGCCCATAGAAAAAGCTGCAAGAGCTATTAAAGTTCAAAAAGGCAGCAATGTTCACGTTGAGCGTCTTCAGTTTCCTCTTGTAATCAGTGAAGGAATTACCATCCACAAGAGTCAAGGTGCCACCTACAAGCAAGTGGCTGTTCACGTTGGAAATCGCATGACGGGAACCAGTACCTATGTTGCGTGCAGTCGGGCTACAAAGCTTGGTGGCCTCTACATCATTGGTAACTTTAAGGCCCCCAAACCGGTAATCGAAAAGGATGCCGCTTATAAAGAACTGGTAAATATGCAAGAAAACAAACTTATAACATCCAGGTATGACACTCAGTATTTTAATGATTCTAATGTCAAATATATTATTCCTTATCAAAATGTGCAAAGTCAACCAAAAAATTTTAATTTTATAAAAAATAATCCCATTTTTAAAGACGCACATTTCCTAATTTTTGTTGAAACCTGGTTACTTAAAAAGAAACAAAATTTAAAAATAAATGATTTTGAAGTGTTTGCCAACCTGAATAACGATCAAACTGTAAGTAAACCCTTTGGCATAATTTGTTTCAAGAAAAAAAATGTATCAGCAAAAATAAAGTCAGTGAAAAAATACACCAAAGATTTCTGTGGTACAGTGTTTCAAGCAATCACATTTTACTTGAATGAAATTTATGTCATAGCTTATTTAGTAGTCGTCGAGGTGCAAGACGGTTAACACGTATGATAGGCGGTCTACCGTTTGTTGCGTGTTTACAATAAATTAAGTAAACATATAAGTGTACCGAGGTGTGACCGTATTTTAAATTTTTGTTGAATAATATGTTTGTTTTGGTAAAAATAGTTAAAAATGACCGGTGGGGCTATGGTCTTCGATGGAGATCCCTCAGGTTTTTGCGTAAAATGCAAACAACAGTTTGAGGATATAAAAAATATTATCCAATGTACGGGGTGTAAAAAGTACTACCATGGGAAGTGTGGAAATGTTGATATGCGCGGCTTTCACATGAAAAAGGCCACTTGGAAATGTGAAGTAGGGTCAAGTGAGGGAAGTAGCAAAAGTGAGCGTACAAGAAAAAGAAGCCGTGTTGACGATATTCTGGATCATGATTTTGCCAGTGAAATCAGCAATACCTTGGAGTTTTTGGTGGCAAAGACCAAGGAGCTTACCGAAAAAGTAGACATGTTACTAGTGGAAAATAAAAGCCTTAAGGATGAAATTACATCATTAAAGGGGATCAAAGTACCAACACCTGTTTTAACTAATGGGAAGCCAGGTACATCGTATGCCAGTGCCTTAAAAAACAGCAAAGTTTTGGTTGTAAAACAAAAAGAGGCAGAAAAAAATTTAAATCAAGTGAAGGAGGATATTAGAAGCAAGGTGAACCCAACGGATATAGGGGCGGGATTGTCATTAGGAAAAGCCACCAAAAACGGTGGAATTATAGTCAATTGTGGTAACGAAAAGGACCTTACCAGTATTAGGACTGAAATACAGCGACAAGTACACTGTAGATGTGCCAAAAAATCTGGAAAGGCGAATTAAAGTGGTCGGAATAAATGAAAGTGAACATTCTTTAGGCGATGAAGAAATAGTGTCCAAAATCGAAAAGCAGAATAATATCCAGAGGCGTCCTGATACAAAAATTAAAGTACTACGAAGAACAACAGTGGTAAATAAAAAGTTTAACTTAATCCTGGAAGTTGACCCAATTAACTATGGACTTTTCATTGAAAGGGAAAAAATGAATATTGGATGGAATCGTTGCGTGGTATTTAATGACTACAATATTAAGAGGTGTTTTAAGTGCTGTCGGTATGGACATATGGCCAAAGAGTCAACAAAGTAAAGTATGTGGTAAATGCAGTGGCAATCATGACGTAAAGGAATGTAACGCTGAAAGGGTTAAGTGCGTAAATTGTGTCTTATCAAACCAGAAATTTGGCCTTAATTTAGATGTTGGTCACGTGACATGGGATGTAGCTAAATGTGAGTCATATAAGAGAATCGAAAAAATCCAGAGCAGAAGGTATATAAAATAGCTAAGATATATAAAATAGCCAGACCTAAATATAGCTTTAAATTCTAATATAGTCTATTTTAACTGTCAAGGCTATCTTAACAACAAAGATGGTATTACCTTATTACTGAATGATTGGAGAGCTAAAATTCTTTTATTAAGTGAAACTCATGTGTCAGAAGAAGTAGAACCTTGTGAACTTAAGATAGAGGGGTACAAAATAGAGCAATGTACCACAGATAATAATAGAACTGGCGGAGTATTGGCGCTTGTAGAGTTAAAACTGCACAATGCATTAACAATTATGTGTGGTTGTTGTCTTTGGAGATTTCTTCAGGCAGTAATAAACTGTTATGTGGTGTTGTATATCACCCACCGCAAAAAAATGACGCAGATTTCATTAAATTTTTAATGAATACCTGGACCGGATTAGCGAATTTAATGGGACAATTATTATCACAGGTGACTTTAACTTTGATTTGCTTAAGTACTCCTATTACGCAAAAAAAATAAGAAACGACATATATTCCTACGGTTTTACACAAATTGTTAAAACACCCACCAGGATCACAAATAGAAGCCAGACACTAATTGACTACATCATCACAAATGACAAATATCTTCAGCATAAGGTACACTTAGCTCCAAAAATTAGTGACCACTCGATTTTGACTGTAACGGATGGTTACCAAAGACAGAAAAATGTTGATGTAACCACATACAAGAGAACCATGCGTAATTATAATAGTGCTATTTTACAACAAGATTTATTACAAACAACTTGGAACAACATTATTTCCAACGTAAATTTACGGGCAGAGTCTTTTGTCACAGATATTTGTACAATTAAAATGTGTCCTGTGGTAAAAAATGTCATTAAACAAAAATATGTAGATAAGAAGTGGATTACGCACGATATTAGAGTTATGATGTGCGAAAGGGACGTTTTATATAAAAGAGCTGTTTTTAGTAAAACCGAAGCTACTTGGAATGCATATAAAAGGAAACGAAATGACATAGTCAATAAAATCCGACAAGAGAAGGAAAAATATTTTGCAGAGGCCATTGACCAAAATAGAAATAACCCAAAGGAGCTATGGAAACATCTTAAAACTCTCCTACCAGGAAAAAGTCAATTGTTACCCAGCGAAATTATTTTTGATACAGAAGTAGTAACCAATTAAAAAAATATAGCACAAAAATTTAACCATTATTTTGTTGACAGTGTTGACCTAATTGTTCAAAATATACCGCAGCCCAACATAACTCAGATAAACCCCGAGATTCCAACAGCTAATAATTTCTTTACAGATTTTAAAAGAATATCTATGGCCAAGATGAAGAAAATTCTTAAAAGTCTAAAAAACGTCGGGGGTGGTGAAAGTGGAATAACTAAACAAGTTAACTATCTGATGCATTTTATGTTATTGGTGACCGACTTTTGGACATTGTCAATACATCACTGAGTAGTGGTGTTTTCCCGGAGTCATGGAAAGTGTCAAGTGTCATTCCAGTTCCCAAAGTGTAAAAACACAAAAAAACATAGTGAATTTCGACCTATTAACACAGTCCGATCTACGAAAAGCTACTAGAAATGTGCGTTAAAGAACAATTAGTGCAGTTTTGTGACAAAAACCAAATAATACCGCCCAACCAATCAGGTTTTCGTGAAAATCACTCTTGCGAGTCTGCAGTTGTAAATATTTGTGATGAATTTCTTAAAGCTATAGATTCTGACAACTTCGTTTTGGCTGTGTCTCTGGACTTTAAAAGAGCCTTCGAGACCATAAATAGGGATATTTTGTTAAAAAAATTAAAAAGCATAGGTGTAAAACACAATGCTCTAAAATGGTTTAAATCTTATTTGTCCAACAGAGTTCAAAAAGTTAAATATAATAATTTTTTATCTGAATATCTAATAGTTAATTACGGCGTACCACAGGGAACAGTGTTGGGCCCATTACTGTTTTGGTACAGGATGGCCAAATAAGCGAGGTAAGCGGCTGTATCTCAGGACCTGTACATCTGGCAACAATGGAATTTTTTTTATTATAAACGTGGCTGTGAGAAAATTCTGGAAATTATTTGTAAGTTCCGTATTTCACCGCAAGAGGGCGCAACTAAAAATTAAATAAAAGAAACGTCTTTTTCTCCGAAAACTTAAGTATTAACTTATACTTTTGATATTATTTTTAGTAAGCCTAGATAATTTGCTATAATTTTGGTTTTATGAATCATTGACGTACGAACGATAGTAGGGGTGGGGGAAGCTATTGAAAGTGGAATCATTAAAATCGGTGTAAATTCTAAACCACTTATTTCTTTTTAAGCGATTCAAAATTTATTTGCAAGATAAATGTAGCTGCTTTAAAAGTCTAATCTCATCACTACCCTATAGTTCCTAATAAAACCGCCAGAGGGCGCAATTTGTAATAATTCCAGTTTTTTTCATTTCAAAATTCAAATCGAATGGTAGATTTTTGACATCATATTTAAAAAGTAGATAAAATTTGCAAAAATACTGTGAAAACCGCACGATGATATCTTTGCTTGTTTAAAAGTTATAGCGAATTAAAGTCTTTTACGCACCGAGTCCAAACTTATATACCGCTAATATCTAGCGCTTGGCCTTAGGGTACAAACATAGTGGAACGACGAGACTAGAGGCACAGCGACGAGGTAAGCGACGCGGCTTTTATTTCATCGTGTATTGTAATGAAGCCAAACATAGTAAAGAGATCGACGCGGTACTAGGCGACGAGAAAAGCGACGCGGTGCGCGTCGAGATAAAATTTGCATTTATTGTCGCGTTGATACGGGACGGTTTTGATTGGTTTTTGCATGTTTTGGTTTAGAAAAGGTTGTTTGTTGGTACAGCATATACGCAATGGCTGAGCAAGTAAACATAATAACCTGCGTGTTCAACAGGCGTGCATTATGGAATGCTTCTCATCCAGATCATAGAAACCGTTATGTATTAGATGAGCTTTGGTCACAAGTAGCTACAGAATGTGGAATAACAGGCAAGTAAATTTTAAGTACATACCTTTATTTTATATACAGAGTCACTCATATTGAATAGGGAAATTATTTAGGTAATCTTTAAATGTGTCACGAATAAAAATTGCTTGATTGGGAACCCGACCTCTTGCATTCCAATTGGGTCTTGTAAAATTATTATTTGCAGGACTTTCTGTGACCAATTTTAAATGCCTTTCGAAACCCTCTTTATCCATGATAATATTATGTAAAAGACAAATTGCCTTAATTGTAATGTCGGCGAGTTGTTCGTTTGTTTCTATGGCTTTCGATAATATTCTCCATTTTGCATATATTATACCAAATGAACATTCAATCGTCTTCCTAGCTCTAGATAATCGCTGGTTAAAGTACTGCCTTTCAGGATTCAGAGTTTGTCTACTATAGGGTTTAAGCAAGTTTTCTTGTAGTGGATATGCTTCATCGGCTATGAAAACAAATGACATTCGAATTTGCGTATGTGGTAGAGACTGTTCAGTTGGTACATTTAATTGTTTCTTTGAAAGTAATTTAGAGAAAGCCGAACTTTGAAAAGTACCCCCATCGGATTGTCGTCCATATCCTCCCACCTCTATTACAGTAAAGCGGTAATTTGCATCACAGACTGCTTGAAGAACGATCGAGAAGAATTTTTTATAATTAAAGAACATGCTTCCTGAATGACTGGGACATTTAATTTTTACGTGCTTGCCATCCAATGCACCTAAGCAATTGGGAAAATTCCAGATTTTCATGTAATCTTCACTGATTTTAATGAAATCATCCTGTGTTGGAACTGGCAAGTGTATTGGCTGTAATATATTCCATACCGCGTTAACAGTTTCTTTAACAATTGATCCAACTGTTGTAGCTCCCATGCGAAAAGTGAATGATAGGCTTTTGAAAGATTCCCCTGTAGCACAATATCTGCAATAAAAAATAATAAAATTTTAGTTAGTGTCAGTGATTAGGCTGTGTTCTATTTTATTTTAACACTAATGCTAGAATGAACCACTTCTGAAACAAAAATCAATGTTAAAAATAGCTTATTCGTAACTGAAATCCATTTTTTTGCAGTGAAGGTGGCCCAAACTAAATGGAAAAATTTAAGAGATTGTTTCCGAAAAGAACTGAAAAAACTTCCCATTTCACGGTCTGGTGATCCAGGGGACATTGCAATTAAATCCCACTGGTCCTATTTTAAAAGTTTGTTATTCTTAAAGGATCAATTTAGGCCTCGACAAGCAACGGGAAATTTGGTAGATTCTTTGGATGAATCGCTTGCTACGGACGTGCAATCTGATGTGAATTCTGATGACGATAGAGTGGAGACGGAAACAATAGACGATGTACAAGATCCCGTGAATGTCGAGCCATTGACACCTGCTTCTGTTGCTTCCGAAAACACTGAGGATTCATCTACAGGCACGTCAAGTCATTTTGCTGAACCTCGAACAGTTTTAAAGGGCCGACTTCGTAAAAGAAAAAATAATGTTGACGCTTTGTTGGCCATCGAGGAACAGAAATTGGAGTTCATTAGAACAAAGAGGGCAAACATAAATGAAACCAAAGAAGATGATCATTTGTCATTTTTTAAGAGTCTACTACCACACGTGAGAAAAATTACGGATAACAACATTTTGCATTTTAGAAATGGCGTTCAAGATCTGGTTCAGAGATATGCTTATGGCTATACTAATCAAATGAATCAGAATCAAGGAATCGAACCTTTCGATTATCCGATCAATCAGAACGCCAACTCCTACTGAATCTTTCGTTTTATGTTTTTACCGAAAAGAATATTTCTACTTAGTTTATTTTTGTTCATTTCTTCCAGTGTTTAAGATGTTATGTTAATTGACCTGTTTAGTTGTAATACTTAATAAATATTATGTTTTTTGTACAAAAATATACATTCAACTTAGCTTAAAGTAATAACCAACCTCTCTTCCGGTCCAATGGGTTGTTTATTGTAGTTTGTCCAATTCATTTGTAGACATGGAGACACTTTTTCTAAAATATAGTTAAAAGTAGCAATATCCATTCTCAAGTACTCGAAAAATCGGTCTGGATGCTGCTTGAGTTCAAAAAATAGTGTATGATACTGCCCAAATCGTTTGCGCGATTTATTAATGGGATGTACAGAGCAAGTTCTGTTTAAACCTCCCATTACAATAAGTCCGCGAAGCGCGGCATTGTCAAATAAAATTTCATCTTCACTGTCGGAAAACATTGTTTTGACTAAATTGAATTTGAAGAGCCGCAATTAATCGCGACTTCTGTCTCCTTACTAAGTGTATGTCTCCTGCCACGTCGCTTATATCGTCGCTTACCTCGTCGCTGTGCCTCTAGCCTCGTCGTTCCACTATGTTTGTACCCTTAAAATGTCTAGTTAACGTATAGTAGGCGGCAAAAACAAAAGAAACTTTTAAAAAGGATTGTATGGAAACGTCAAATATTTATTAGACGGCCAGTTTAAATCTGTTTTCAATTTTCTTTGCTCGATTTTTTGTAAAATGCCTTTAACAAATAATGAAGCTGTGGATTTGATTGCGGTTTTCTTTGAGTGCTTTCAAAATGCAGCAATAGCTGAAAGACAGTATGCCCTTCGCTATCCAGATCGCCGCCATTATGGCAGAAGAATTTTTCCACGGTTGGTACAGCGACTACGCGATACTGGGAGTTTTAGTCGGCCTAAATTTAGAAGCCGTCGCTCTACTGGAAGAACTGAAGAAAACATTATTAATGTGTTGGCCTACGTAGAGTTTAATAGGCATATTGGAACTCGTGCGTTATCTTTAGATTTGGGAATAGCTCGAACTACTGTTCAAAATATACTTAAAGACCACAGGTAATACATCTTTTTATTATAATTTTCTTCTCGAATATAGGCATTTCTTTTTATTTTAAGGCTACACCCTTTTCATATAATCCTACACCAAGCTCTAAACGAACATGATTTTGAGCGCCGAATTGATTTTTGCCAATGGATACTAGCAATGATTCGCGAAAACAGGGATTTTTTTGTCACAGATTCTGTGGACCGATAAAGCCACTTTTTGTAGCGATGGGAAAGTCAACAGTCATAATATGCATTATTGGTCGGTTGAAAATCCTCGTTGAATGCGAGAAGTCCAGCACCAAGGCCGCTGGAGTGTAAACGTGTGGTGTAGCATTATCGGAATGAAAATTATTGGTCCTTATTTTTTTGATGGCACAATAACCGGTAATGTTTTTTTGCAATTTTTAACAAATTCCTTGCCTATTTTAATGGAAGATTTGACATTGGAAGTAAGACGGACCATGTATTTCCAATTGGACGGGTGCCCAGCACATTTTTCCCGTTTGGTGCGGCATCATATAAATAATTACTTTCAAGGGCGCTGGATCGGAAGGGGGAGTCTATATCCTTGGCCGGCCAGGTCACCCGACTTAACATGCCTAGACTTTTACTTATGGGGTCGTTTAAAAGATATTGTGTACCAAACTCCACCTACAACAAGACAGGATATGGAAAACAGAATCCGTGGTGCAATAAATGAAATATCAGCTGCTGAAATCGAAACAGCAGTTTTATCCACCCAAAGAAGGTTGGAAGCTTGTTTGGAATGTGATGGAAAGCAGTTTGAACACCTATCGAGGCATTAAATACCAAATATGTTTGGGTTTAAAATCGGTTATTTTCAGGACCATAATTTAAATATAAAAAGAAATTCGTTAATAAAATTATTCCCCTTAAGAAAGTCACATAAACTTCCAGTCATTCTGTGATACATAGGTATTATTAATTTATAATTTATCAATCATTACTTTCATAATTTATTAATTATGACAACATCATGGTATCCTAGTTGTGGTAATACTAATTAGAGATTTTTAGACGAGACACTAGATGGCGGTACGTAAGTTTAGGCTCGGTGCGTAAAAAACTTTAATTCGCTATAACTTTAAAACGAGCAAAGATATCATCGTGCGGTTTTCACAGTACTTTTGCAAATTTTATTTACTTTGTAAATAGGATGTCAAAAATATACCATTTAATTTGAATTTTTGGAGCCAAATGAAAAAAACTGGAATTATTACAAATTGTGACCTCTGGCGGTTTTATTAGGAACTACAGGATAGTGATGAGATCAGACTTTTAAAGCAGCTATATTTATCTTGCAAATAAATTTTGAATTGCTCAAATCGAATAAGTGGTTTAGAATTTACACCGATTTTAATGATTCCACTTTCAATAGCTTCCCCCACCCCTACTATAGTTCGTACTTCAATAATTCATAAACCAAAATTATAGCAAATTATCTAGGCTTACTAAAAATAATATCAAAAGTATAAGTTAATATTTAAGTTTTCGGAAAAAAAGACGTTTCTTTTATTTAATTTTTAGTTGCGCCCTCTTGCAGTGAAATACGGAACTTAAAAATAATTTCCAGAATTTTTTCATGGCCACTTTTATAATAATAAAAAAAATTCCATTGTTGCCAGATGTACAGGTCCTGAGATACAGCCGCTTACCTCGCTTATTTGGCCACCCTGTACATAAATGACATAGTAAGACTAACAAAAAAATGTTCTTTAGTTTTATTGGCAGACGATACCATGTTATATATTATTGGTAAAAACTTAAAACAAATTATAGCGGACATAAATGATGAACTTAAAAATCTATTTTGCTGGCTTTGTAAAAACAACTTAAGTTTAAATACTACTAAATCTAAATTCTGCATATTTGCAAAAAAATCTAAAACAAGTTTACTAGATGTCCAAAGCATTGCTATAACAATAAACGGTGGAAGATTGATGTACGACAAAAATATTAAGTACTTGGGAACAATTCTGGACTCAAATTTAAATTTTCATTCACACGCTGATTACATTATGAGGAAGTTTTCAAAAAAGGTCGGATTTATAAACAGAGTAGGCCAAAATTTATCACTTTATGCTAAACTTTCTTTATACAATGCCATTGCACTTATATATACCTCATATACAATTTTGTTCAACATTATTATATAATTTGCCTCAGTATAAAATCAACCAAATTGAGAAAATTCAAAATCAAGCCATGAGAACGATATTAAAATGCAACCGATACACACCTATTAAAATTATGTTTAATGTTTTAAATATGTTATCTGTTCAACAAAGGATTGCTTTTAATGTTAATTTTTTTATATTTAAATTAAAACAAGGTCTTTTGCCAAAATATTTAACTGATAAATTATCAATTTTTCGAGACGTGCATAATTATAACACAAGAAACTGTACTGATTTTATTTTAATAGATGTAATACCAACCAATTGCTAAATTCTATTCTTTGCAAAGGCTTTAGTGAGTTTAATAAATTACCAAATGATATAAAAGTTTGTAATAGTGTTAACCTCTTCAAAAGGCTACTAAGGGAATACGTCTTAACAAAATATTAATGTTAGTATAACCACAAAAATGTAATTTTTCCCGATTATGACAGATTTTTATTTTATTTTTTATTTTCTGTAAATAGGTAATATGTAAATGATTATTTTGTATTCTTAATTATACTGTAAAATTGTCTTTAATTTTAAATATTTAGTTTGTACGCATCCATATCTAGCGCATGGTTAGGGTGGTGTGTTTCTATGTTGCCGGGATGTCGTCATTGTCCTGGTGACCCGGATAAAACGTGCAGCCATGGAACAGCGTGGGACCGCACTATTTTGGCTGAGTCAACAAGGCCGCAACCCGACCCGAGCGCAACCAAATCAAAACATCGATTGTGGAATTACATGTGTGTGTGTATGGATGTAAATTAAACTAAACAAGCTTCGTATTTATATATTTAATTTTGATATGTCATGTAGCATTTTTGCTAAATAAAGATTATTATTATTATTATTATCATAGCAGTTTATATTTCCCCAAAATTGAGCATTGCACATGCTAAATTTTGTTTGGAAGAGATTATTGATCAACAAAGTGATATCCTAATCATGGGTGATTTTAATCAAGATATTATCAATCAAAATGAAAATGGTTTGAAAAATTGTTTAATATCTAAAGGTTTAAGTTGCAAATTGAGTATTGGAGAATCAACTACAAAATTAAAAACTCAAATTAATTGGCTTTTTAGTAATTTTAATAATTTGAGTTACAATATTTATAATACTGTGTATAGTTACCATAAATCACTAGTGGTTAGTATTTATGATAAAGGTTTTATTCCTAAGCAGGTAAAAAACGTTGATAAAAATAAACAAAAGGCTCTACTGAACTAAAATTTAATACCAAGCAAATGCAAATTTTACCAACACAAAATTCATTGGCTATCTCTACTTACCAAAGTATAGAACATAATAATGATAATATGGTAGTAGATATTAGTTCCGATGACGAAAACAACCCCAACTTATTTACTAAACCGCCTGCTTTATTAAATACCGATATGGTTTCATGTTATGCAAATAGCATCGTACAGTCATTTTTATGTTTACCTGAATTTCGCTTTTCCATTTCAAGGCGAAATACAGCGCTAAACAGTATTCTAAATGATATTATGCTGACCAAAATTAATTCCACATTAAAAGTTCGACAATTGGTGTCTGGTCGAAATGGTGAAAATTTTGCTGTAAATCAACAAATGGACGCTCAATCATTTTGTCAATCTTTAATCAGAGGATTAGATGCAGATGATTTTAGCATTTTCATAAAAGCTAATGGTCATGAACTTTTAAATTGCCAAAACTGTAATATTAATATGAATGAAAATGAACAATTAATATACACTCATTTTCTTTATTTTCCTGAAAACTGTGGCAATTTAATTGATTTTAATTCAATGTTAATGCTAAAAGACTCTGATAGATTATGCCCATACTGTAACAATAATCTAAAAACACGCTCAGTGGTTATTTGCCATAAATATTTGGTAGTATGTCTTCAGAGAATTTTACAATTTTGCTTCTGAAAGTGTTAATTTGGATGATCAAATATACCGAGTAAAAAGTGTTGTTAAGCATCATGGAAACACCATTGGATCTGGTCATTATACATCTATTTGAAAGAACTCGTCCATTATCTCAAAGAGACCTACGTAACTAGAGAAAAAATGAAGATCATCAGAATAAGGTCTGATGATGCTTTATTAGCGAAACATGTCACCTGATTAATTAAAAAGACATTTTGAGACTGAGACTTAGTTTTCATTTTTTCTCTATTATACATCTATAGTTAATTATAACGATCAATGGTGGAAATGTGATGATAATCACATAACTAGAATGTCTGGGTTTGATAACACTTTGGAAGATGTATACTTATTGCTCTTAGAAAAATGTTAAATTTTGTTAAAATACTAGGACAAACCTATTTAACATAAACAAATTTACAAATGAGCAAAGCAATATTCAGATAGTATGAGCAGTGAGTTTTGCATTGCAAGCAAATAAAACATCAGCTTACTCACACTTCTAGCTCAACATGCATCCAGGGGTTATCCGGCCCGACTGTAACCAAAACTCTTGAGTCTTGACGCACTTCGATTCAGATATTAAATTATGATCTCCCCCCCCCCCCAAAAGATTTCACTACGTGATATCTTTATATATTAGAGTCATATTATGCGATAAGTGATTAAACCTAGCTTAATGGCCAATTTGTTATAATGCATGTAATTACTTATTGCAATGGGTGGCGGATTTTTGATTCGGCGAGGCAACTCTTTGCTTAATCCCTAAAGATGCACAGGTCATGAAGGTAAATTGATTTTTTTTTTTGGCACAAACCGTTCTCCGGACAGAAAAAAGTGAAGAGGTGGTTTTTGTTAGAAACTTGTGGAAAATTATAAAAATAATTTTTAATGTGAAAAAAGCAGAAACGTAACGTTCTTTTTAGTTGAATAAAAAATGACATTTTTTACTTTCAACACCCTGTATTTCGGAAGCCAAGCATTTTTCGACCTATGTTTATATAGTCTTTATGCATTAATTTTAAAAGTTCTATCGAATCTTAAAGTTATGCAACAATAAACTGAAACATCCTGTATATCAATTATCAATTTCATAAAAAACAGATTAACTAAATCATAAAATCGAGAGATATTGTTTTATTTTAGTTTAAATTATTTATTTTAAAAATATAGGTATGTAGGTACTTAAGTTTAAACTAAAGGTCTACAGAATAGGGTTCTACATACATACCAATTAATGCTTTATATTTTTATATTTTGCAACTTACTTTTTGTTTTCTTTTATGCTTTAATGCCGACTTATTCCCTTATTATCTTTACCAGAGTTTGAACTATTTTTTAAATTGTAGAAATAAATATTTTATCTACAACTATTAAGTACTTGTAAACATAAGTAATACATTAACTTTGACGACTTGATTGAGAACCTAATTGGTCTATTACTCCACTGTACACCATCTAGGTGACAGGTGATATTAAAAATATCAACAGATTCTTAAACTAAAAAAGTATACTGTATACCTACATATAAGTGTAAAGTTGTAGATAAAATATAGTCTTTAACACGCGTACAATGGCTGTGACTAATAATAGCCATTATTACACACTAGATAAATAAAATACTGTTATTATTAATATGCTAGTACTAATATCGTCGGTTAAGATGCAATAGCTCGTAACCCACACTTTTTGCAAAAATTAGATTTTGTTACCATTATATTTGTGGCATGCCATATTATGCATATGCAATATCTCCCAAGCCACAGTTTGACGATAATTTAAATATATTTAAAATAAAAAATCTCGTTTCCCACACTCATAAATGCAATACCACGTACTCCCCCCACATGTGCGGCTTACGAGGTATTGCCGTTTAAAGCAAAACATCGCATCCCACAGTGACAGGTGTATTGAAGTGGCTTACGAGGTTTTGACATTGTTTGTCATAAACAAAAGTAACCCACACTGTGTTTGTTTTGTGTGTTGTTCGTGTTTTAATTTAAATGTGTTTTAAAATGAATAACGCCTTTAATTATAATGTACGTAAACGAAGTAAATTACTTGTTGAAATGTGTTTACCATCTACAGGTGAGTGCCCAAGTAGTTTTAGTTTATTAATTTATAAGTTAAAGGTAAAAAAGTGACAGGCGACTCTTGAAATAATGTACATAGGGGGACTAACAAATAAAAAAAAAGTGTATGGAGCGTTTACAACTCATAAAACCTTTGGGGTTGATTGACAGAGGTCTCATGTAATGATGTAAAGCTAATAAATGGCTAAAGCCTAAGCTACTTAATACTGGCAACGTTGGCCATTTTTTATGTCAAATTCTGAAAAGGCACACCAAGTTAAGTATTTTGGTTTGTGTAAGAGAAAATTGTTTTTTTTTTCAGAAGGTAAATCCACTGAGGTAAATGAATCTGCTTCTAGTAGTTCAGGAGAAAATCAACCGATTGTGCTAGTAACTGTGCCGCCAGATGAACAAGTTGGCCATTATGAAAAAGAGTATCCAATAGAGCCTCAAATCTTGCACAATTATTTGCAAAGTTTTGAAGACATTATGGAGAATGAGACGATAGCTACTCAACCTACTGTCGATTCCGTTACAGAATTCTTTTTAGACGCGAACAATCTAAGAGAAGAATTATATACCTTAGAAAGCGAAACTTGCAATATTTCGCAGTCACATAGTGTAATCGACATACCATTTAGTGATGTACCAAACAATACAAATTTGGAGATTATAAAGGACGAAACGGATGATAATGAAAAACTAAAGCCCCAGATTAGGAGACATGCAGACCGAGGAAGAAGCATCAGCCATGATATCAGAAAGAAACAATGAATCAGATTTGGAGAGCGACTCAAGTTACCAAGAAGAAAATGAACAACATGAAGACGGTGGATCAAGTAGCGGTAATGAAGAAAATGTGACTAAAAACGTAAAAGGAAACCTTTAAAACAACTATGGAAGAGGGAAAACAATAGAATTCTTCGCGAGAAAGGACAAAAATATACCGGATTTAAAAAAGACGGCGAGACCAAAAAATACAAACAAATGGGCCCTAAAGCTGAAAGAATAATGGGCCTACCTTGTGATTCCAATCTTTGTAAAAATATTAAACTACGTTCCTGTTCAAATATTTTCGAAGAGAAAAGAAGGCAGCTTTTTGAAAAGTTTCGGAAAATGACTTGGGATCAGCGCAAAGTTTATGTGGTTAATAATGTAGCTCTGTTAGCTGTTAAAAGAAGATACACAAAAAATGAAAATTCGTCGAGAAACTTTTCGATGTTTTATAGTTTAACAGTAGATGGCCAGAAAACGAATGTCTGCAAAAAACTTTTCTTGTCTACTCCATATCTAGGAGAATTTTAAGTAAGCTCATGGGTTAAAAAGGCTGAACATGGTATGCATGAATCAAAAGTTGGCAAGAATGAGAATAGGGCTGCTCACTTACGCGAAAAGAAAAATAGTGATAAGGAATTTTTAAATCAGTTTTTTGATGAATTGTCTTTCTTGCCATTCCATTATTGTCGTCAAACATTATCTAACTTGTACTTGGACCAAAATGTGCCATCAAAAATGGCTTTATTTAGGGCGTATCTTTCAAGATGTGAAACTGAAAATAAAAAATCTATGAGTCGAAAAACTTTCGATGACCTGTTTCAAGAAAAAAATCTTGCCATCAATCAGCCGAAAAAAGATAGGTGCGATCTTTGTTGCCAGTATGAAGTAGGAAATTTAGAAGAAGGACTTTATGCGATACACATTGCTAAAAGAGATAGAGCAAGACAAAAAAAGGCGAATGATATAAAATTGGCCGATGCTGAAGAGGCAGTACTGTTGATGATGGACTTGCAAGCTGTAAAAGTATGCCCCAGTTTGAATGCTAGTTCTTTGTACTATAAAACAAAATTATGCTGTCACAATTTTCAAATTATGAACATAAAAACTAAGCATGTAATGTGTTACTTGTTTAGTGAAGTCGAAAGTGACCTTTCAGCTTCCACGCTTGCGTCTTTGGTCGTTGACTACATTTCGAGATTCACTAACAACAGCAAGCAAATTATTATTTACAGTGATGGGTGCACCTACCAAAATAGGAACAATATCATGGCCAATGCTCTTCTTTTTTTATCAGCAACCAAAAATATTATTATTCAACAGAAGTACCTTGAGCGTGGGCATACGCAAATGCAATGTGATTCTGTTCATAGTAGAATTGAGACTTAAATCAAAGAAACTAAAGAGATTTACCTTCCTTCGACTTATTTGTCAATTACACGAGATGCTCGCAGAAATCCATTTCCTTAAGGTGGCATTCCGATCCTGGCAGTCGCGGCCGTGCAGTCGCGACCCGGCGGTGGCGGCCGGGTCGCGGCACACTGCTTTGTATGCATTTGAATGGAGAGCCTTTGGATGTACACGACTGGGTCGCGCCGCTAGTGAACGCGGCATGCGCGTCATTTTGGCAGCGCCGCCAGACCGCTTCAAGAGCAGTATGGTCGCGCGACTCAATCAGTGACTGAGCAAAAATGGCCACGTTTAATGACCAAGATGATGAATATTTAATTGAAATGATTAATAAAAATCCTCCTCTATATGATTTCCGACTAAAATCGTATAAGGACAGTACCGTTCGCGAAAATATTTGGGAGCATATAGCAAAAAAACTAAAAAAGACAAGTAAGTGCTATGTTTTTATTTTCATTTATTATTATTTATTCCTATTATTATTGTACAAATACATAACTCCTGTTAAAATACAAAGTACAGGGTTTATTTCCTATGGAACACTATTTTATTATTAAAAATAAAGATTAAAATTAAACTGGTAAGTTTTGAGGATTTAATTTTAATTTTATAAATAATTTATTGCTTATAATGGAAAATGCCAAAACTAAGAGCATATTTTATTTAAAAAATTTGGATCTTATTATATACGAATGCCAGTATACAGGGTCTCCCACTACGAACTGCGGCGATCGTTTGCTCGAAACGTAGGATTTCGAAAAAGACTTTTTAAGACTATTTAAGTTAGAGTTTAAGATAAACGGTTTTCACGTTTATTTCACGTAACTTTTAAAAGCTCGCTAAATAATTTTTAAAAAAATAATATGACAGATGTTAATTTTTAAAATTTTTGGCAATGACTGTGTATTATGACAATATATGCAACTGTCATTGCATACATTAAGATCTTAAAAAATTAGGATAGGACAGTGAAAACCGTTTCTTTCTAGCTTAATAGCTTAAATAGTTTGGAAGTTATGACTGGTCAAAGTACTAAAAAAGTGGATGTTCAACTCATTTTGTCAAAAACAGTTAAAGGTAGGCCATAACATGGTATACCAGATTTCTTAAATTTTTATGGAGACTCTAAATGATAAAAAATATATGGGGTGTTTCATTTAAAATAAGAAAAACGTTGCCGGTTTTATATAGAAGCGACAACACTGCATTACTCAAAATATTTTTAACAGCTAGATTTTTACCCTTTATCGACGTTGCCAAATTTTCCAAATATACCACAAATCATACTTTTCGAGAAATCGATCGCCCCAGTTCGTCGTGGGAAACCCTGTTTAAGAAATAATATATATTTGCCAAAAAAAATCATTTATTCAATTCCTTCTACTTATCCATTCTTCTTGCCATGCTACTTTTCCAACTTCTGAGTTAAAGAAATCTTTAAGAGTATCCCTGATTTGAAATCCAGCGATGTTTGAAAATCCTCCCCTGCGAGCCAATGAAATCATGTTTTGTATAGGTTTGGGTTTTGTCTCATCGTAATGGTAAAATGGGACACCATTATTTTCTAAATACGCATCCCGTAGTAAATTATGAAGGCAACATAGAACAATAATCAAATCATCACATATTTCGGGTTTAATTGCAATAGGTGTATATAAAATTCGGAATACTTGGCTCAACAGAGCAAAAGCATTCTCTGAGACTCTTCGAGCTCGACAGATACGGTAATTAAAGATTGCTTTAGCACGATCACTTCGAACATGATCTTTGAAATAAGGTTTCATCATGTTGACATCCAATGCAAAAGCGTCGTCGCCAATTAAAAAATGTGGAATTAAGATATTTGTGCCTGGTAAAGATGCTGGTTGAGCACATTAAATTTGCCAGAAATAATTTTCTTCCCCATAGCTGACTTTTGAAATATCCCATTGTCGCCTTCCTTTCCATACGAACCCACATCGACAGCAACAAATTTGTAGTTTGCATCTACTATAGCCAGCAGCACAGTGGAAAAATAATCTTTGTAATTAAAGAACATTGATCCACTGTGTGTTGGAGCTCTAATACGTACATGCTTCCCATCGATGGCTCCAAAACAATTCGGACAATTCGACCTATTCCAAAATTGTTTGGCTGCGCCCTTTAGTTGATTTTCCGTTGGCACAGGAAGAAATATTGGTACTAAATTATTTCTTAAACTCCTCAGAACTTGCTGGATTAATCTACTTATATAGCTTGCTGATATGCGATACATAAATTCTAATGATGCAGGAACCTGAAATAAAATTTATGTTTTAGGTGATGACTGCAAAAAACGGTGGAAATGTATCCGAGATTCTTACGCACGAATCAAACGTAAAAATGAATTACCAACTGGATCAGCAGCGGGTAGCAAACCAAAAAAATGGCCTTTGCTTGAAGGACTGCAGTTTTTGGAAAAAATTCCAGCAGAAAGAAAAAGTGTGAGTAATATTGAAGACTCTCAGGATGCCGATCATGGTGAAAACGATGCTTTAAATGATGAAAACCCTTATAATAATAATGACGATAATAATACACAAATAGAGAATAATGAAATAGAAATGGACAGTGAAATAACAGTCGTAAGTGCAAATAGAAGTGTAACGGAAGAAACAGACAGTACAGATACGACTGATAAAGATAAAACAACAAACGCAAAACGGTCTACTGGCGCCGGCGCCGTTTTCAAAAAAAAGAAGGTAGGTCAAAATAATGCTATGAATGTGGCGTTATTACATTATTGGAAAAAGAGGGATATCCAAAGACGAGCTGAAATTCAGGATCTGAAATCTCAGTCAAACGCAGTCCAAATAGATGAACCAGATGTAGATGGTATAAAATCGTTTTGCTCACATGTTGGGACAATGTTGACAAAACTTACTCCTGCGTTGAGAATACAAGCTAAAACTAAAGTTTTCAATATTTTAGCAGAATATGAGTTAAAGAGTCTAAGGGTAAAAACACACGAGGCTGTTTGCAAGCGGTTTGCGCCGCGACGGTTGTCGCGCCGTGGTCGAGCTCGGCGCCTCGTTTATGGGACTTGTGAGCTTTGAAACAGACGGCGACCCCTAATCCCATAAAACGCGGCGTCCCCTGCTCGATACCATGGGCCGCCGGCACGCCGCTTTGTTTTTATTGCTTTAGCGGCACTACCGCGGCACATCATTTACATATCTTCTGTGTTGCAAACCACACGTAGGGTTTTTTGGTGTGTTTTTTTTTGTGCAGTGTTGAAAATTGTTCATTTATTATGGAAACTAGGGAATTCAACATATAAAAATTAATTACTGAGGTTCAATTGAGGCCAGCGGCCTGTTTCATAAACCATACTGATAATATTAGCTATTAATATTAGTCTTATAAATTAATAATATTAGTATGCTTTTTTCTGTTTCATAAAAATATATATTAGACTAATAAAAGTGAAGACTAATAATATTATTTTACTAGTCAGCTGTTTACAAGTTAGTGAGGTTATGTCATAATTTGCGGTGCGGTTCCATTAAGTGGCGTTAAATTTGCATAATGTCTAAAATAAGAAGTAAAAGATCGGAAAAGCAAGTTAAGCAACAAAACTTTCTCCGAAAAATTAAAGACATGAAAGATAGTCTATTTGGACAGTTTTCTACCACACTGACCAAGGAAACAAAAAGATCCGCATGGATGGAAGTTAGGGACTATGCGGTTTCTATTGGATTGATTACATGCGAGAAAGACTACACCTACGTGCGTGATGCTACTTGGCCTAATATTCGGAACCGAACAATGGTAAGTAACTTATTACTTCCGCATTATAATCCGTTTGTATACAAACGGATTATTATAGTGTATTAAGATACACTATAATAATCCGTAACCATATAAGTGGTTTAGATATCTCACAAAGTCCTAAAACGTCGTAAAAGTCGGTTTAGAGGAAAAAAATCGTGTCTGTTTTTTTCTAAAAATCTAGTATGTGCGTGTTAAGTAATAACTTTTAAACGGCTTAATACGAGGGTGAATCAAATATGAACCGGACTTTTCTGTTTAGCGCGCCATAGGTGAAGCGAGTGGCGCGACGTCCTGATATATGCTAGATAGGGATGTCAAGAGGAGGGGAGTCAGTCGGTTTGGCGCACCGGAGTAGATGAGCTGTTAGTAGCATCATGTCTGAACAAGAGGTACACACGTCTGTTGCGCAACGCGTTATTATAAAATTTTTGTCGCGTGAGGGCGTAAAACCTTCCGAAATTTTGCGTCGACTAACTGCACAGTTCGGTAATGAAACCTTATCAAGGACTCAAGTCTACGACTGGCACAAAAAATTTTCCGATGGCCGAGAGGTAGTGGAAAACGAGAGCCATGCACGCCGACCCAGGACAAGCATCAATGAGGCGAACATTCGTGCGATCCGTGAGCTGATTGAAGGTGACCGCCGCCTTACATTGTGGGAAATTGCTGCACACGTCGAAATATCATACGGAAGTGCTCAATCAATCATTTCAGAAAATTTGGGTTACCGCAAAGTGTGTGCAAGATGGGTTCCTCGCCTTTTGACGGAAGATCAGAAAGCAAACCGTCTTGCCGTGTGTGAAAGGCTTTTGGCACGATTTGAACACCCGCCTTACAGTCCCGATTTGTCACCATGTGACTACCACATGTTTGGGCCACTAAAAGAAGAATTGGGAGGTTATCACTTTGACGACGACGAAGGTGTGGAAACGTTTGTGCGCAATTGGTTACTGACACGACCAGCTTCATTCTTTGATGAAGGAATTAAAAAACTTCCGATCCGGTGGGAAAAATGCGTAAATAAGAGAGGAGATTATGTAGAAAAATAACATGTGTTCAAACTTTTATTTACTGTACCAATAAAATTACTAAAACCAAAGTCCGGTTCATATTTGATTCACCCTCGTATTTTGCGTTACCTATGAGTAAAATCTCAAAAGTGGGGTGAGTCGAATCAGATCCAGTTCATGAGCTTTACGTACTAAACGCAAGGCGCAAAGTTTATGAATTGGGCTTTAAGAGGAAGAGAGGAAAAATTTATTTTATTCATGATAAATAACGAAAGTGATAATACCATTTTTACCCAAAACAAAAAAAAATTGTTTTTTGGTCCAAATAAACGGGAAAAAACAATTTTTAAGTTATTTTTGGACAATTTTGTATATTTTTTTATTTTCTTATTTTGAAGGAATCGCATGATGGTATTAATTTCATTAGCATCCGTTTTTTTTCAATGTAGGCACTTAAAAAAATAGAACTTTATTACTCTTGCTCAGCAATTTTATTAAAAAAATATTCATGCAATTGTTTTATTACGCTACAATGCAGTGCTAACGCTCTAATTTAAAATAAAAACTAATATACTTTGTATTTTAATTGAAGATATTTTTTAGATCAAACTTGATAACGCAAAAAAAACTGGATCAGATGGCGGCCCCGATTCGAAACTTGATGACACCGACAAGCTAGTAATTGAAATAATTGGAAAAAACTCTCCAGTTATAGAAGGAATCGGGGGTCGCGGATTCAATGGAGGAAGAGGTTGTAACCCAAACTCTACCGACTAATACTGAGACATTACCTGATGTAACAGAGATAAAAGAGGATGTGGGAAATACATTTGAAGATGTCGTAAGCCCACCGCTGAAGTCCCAAAAGTTAACAAGAGGTTATTATCGATAGTTCCTAAATTAATTTTCAATTCCAGCTGGCTTTGGATAGAAGGCTACAGCTGGACAAAAATACATTTCCATTAGATAAAGACCTCGATAAAGACTGTCCTCATAAAAAGATTATTACTTATATTTTTTATTTTTCCACCAAAAAACTCGTTTATTTTTGTGCATAGAAAGTAACCTTTCCAAGTAAGTTTTCCAAGCGTGTATTTATCATTCCCTACACTGTCCTTTTTCCATCATTTGATTTGACCTTTTTACTAATATTAATTGTTTTCGGTTGCAGGATGTCTTAAGAGAAAAATCATTGTCCAAAATTCCAATGAAACAAAATACCTCGAGGACCTCAAGAGAAAAAAACTTGAACTAGAAGTCCGAAAATTGGAGTTGGAAGTGTGGGATAAAGAAAGGTCACTTAATGTAAGTCACTGTAACCTTACAAGCCATACTGAAGAGCAAAAGGACACACAAAATATTACTGAATATATTTTAAATGAAGAAGGTGATGTAATCGGTATTAATGAAAAACTATGACTGATTTTAAAAAAATTGTTATCTATCTAAATAAAAAAGGTAAATAAAGAACAATTTTGCATTTAAAAAAATATATTGTAGTTTCTTTTATACGTCCTAACCTTTCTTTTATTGTCCTATATTTGAATTAATTATTACGAAAATAATTGTAAAAATAGTTAAGTTTCTCCTCAGCTCCTATATCTATTTCATCTTGTTCTTCTGCATCTATGTTGTCATCATTGGCATTTTCTTCCTCCTCTATGTTATATTGTTCGTTATCTGCTTTTGATATGTTGCAAAGAGTGACGCAACATTTTATCATTTCGCAAGCAAACACTGTATTTCTCAGTCGAACATAATTGAGGCAAGGAAATTTTTCTTTTAAAATGCCTATAGCACATTCAACTACTCTGCGAGTCGTTTTATGAGCTCTTAGAAATCGCATTTGCGAAGCGTCACCGTCATTTCGTAAAACAGGTGGAATAAGCCATGATTTAAGTGGATAAATGGAGTCTCCCAGCAATACAGATCCTGGAAATGGTCGCCAACCGTTTTCCATTCTTTGGAATAATGAACTAGTTCGCAGAACTCTCGCATCACTTACGCTACCAGGCCAGTTAGCGGAAACGTAGTAAAATTTTAACGAAGGACCACAAACAAGCATAATATTTAAAGAGTGGTTTCCATGGCGATCAACAAAAGCTGGTTCATGTAAACTAGGCGCATCAACTTTAATAAGTGTTCCATCAACTGCTCCACAAACAAGCGGCATACCAGCAATTTGTTTAAATTGATACATAACTCTTCCAATATCATCGGGCCAACAAACGGTTTCTCTAAGCATGGTTCTGTTAATAGATAGAACAACTTTGTGAACTATACGGCATACTGTAGCTTTTGAGATGCCATGCATATCTCCTGCACTGTGATACTGCATGCCACTTCCAAGCCAATGTAAAGCAACCATTAGTTGCTGTTTCGGCGTTAACGCGTAATTTCGCCTTGTATCGTGGGCTAGTTGTTGTTCTATTCTGTTTAAAATTACGTAGAACTTCGCACTGGGTAACCTAAATCGTTCATTAAATTCATAAGTATCTTCTATATAAAAATAGGAAATTCGTTCCCTAAATATTCTTGGTCTTCTCACAAAAACTCTCTCTTCCTCGTCACTTGATTCAGAATCGCCCATTTTGTAAACTTTTGCAAATTAACTCTATTATTCTAACTCACATTATTATGCTAAAAACACTCATAAAAATACATCAATTTTATTAGTAAAATTTATGAAGTCTAGGTATTTATGAAACAGTTCTCAAATTATCCTAATAAAATGTACTAATTTAATAACCAATACGCTAATAATTAATAATATTATCTAATAAGTTTATGAAACATAAATTGATAATGTAAACTAATATTACTAGATTTTTGCCAATAATATTGGACTAATATTTTTTATGAAACAGGCCCCAGCGATTTGGGATTTGCGTGATGATAATTATTCAAACAGAATTTAAAAAAAACAGGCATGGGAAGAAGTTACTACAGAATTTCTAAGCACAGCTGCTTCTGTTGAGGAAAAAAAAATTATAAGTATTATATGCTATATATTATATGTATATTATATATTATATGCGATTATATTGATTCGTTATCAAAAGCTTTTCTTCCACTGATATGCTATCTCTCATAATGGTATTAGCTTTTGTACATGGCTCTTGGATCAATAAAAGTAACTCCTGGTATGATTCCTTTGACATTCTGGTGAAATTTAAACAATTTTCCGGATCTTCACAAATCTCCTTATAGATGGTATTGAAATATCCCTTCTCGTTTCTTTCCATAACTATGGGATGTATCCATAGCTTACGTTTCGTTCTATTTTTTTTTTTGGTTTTTTGCGTAATGCCAGTGCCGATGCCGCCAACAAAAATAAAAAATCATCTTCACTGTCGGAGTTCATTTTGCTCACGATAAATAAAAAACTGTGAACTGTACGCAAAGCTTGGCAACATCAAACTGATCTTGTAATTTTTCGTGCCGTTCGTAGTTGCGAAAGCCGTCGCGTGTGTTTTAAGTCGAGCGGCGGTCCACCGGCCGCCGTCGCGGCGCAAACCGCTTGCAAACAGCCTCGTGTGTTTTTACCCTAAACCAGAGTTCCAGCAATACCTCCAATAGCTCTCTGTTACGCCAAAGCTCTGAGTATTTATCATCAAATTCATATTCTCTAATAAGTTCTGTTTCGTCGCCTCATTCGCCCCTTGAAGCTAGTGACTTGAGCAATTCGAATACAACTAATTTACCCATTACAGCAATTAACTTAAATAACTCGAATACTTTTAATTTCGATTATTATAATGAGTCAAATGATATAAATAATAGTCTTACATATTTACCTTAAAGTAAGAAATAATTTTTCCTCACCTGTAATCGAACCTTGTTTTTTTGGTTGGATTTCATGTTGAATTAAACTGAGTACAAATCTAAACTGTGTTTTATTTAGTCTGAAATACTTTCTGAATTTTGCGTCTTTGATCTTCAAGTGCCGTTTTATTAAAATTTCAAAGCAGCCTTCAGCATGTCTTGATGTATAAAATGAATCAATTTTATTTCTCTTGGCAGATAGTAAGAGCAAAATTATATCATCATCCTCTTCTTCGTCCTCCAGTAGCCGCATCAAAAGTTCTTGTTTTGCTATATCTGACATAGTTTTGCTTCAATCTTTAAACACGACGAACACACACAACTATTCACAGTGGCTTCGGTCTAGTACTAAATGACTCTATAAATTGGGAAACAGGGTCGCTTCTATCCGAATGGTAATTGTCGCGCGACCGAGCAGTTTCAATGAGTCGCGACTGCCAGGATCGGAATGCCACCTTTATTGTGCGGAATAGGTCAATTATGACTTAGTCCGTGACTTTTCTATAAAGGTCAATATCGTCTCGTATGGTAGTATTAGACCAGGAAGCAAAAATGTTACGGATATCCGAGCGATAAAATACACCTCCGAAGGAATAATTTTCTATAAACTGAATTTTGATGATTCATGGACTGAGCTCGCCCAACGGCGATGCCGAAAAGAAGTCTGCCTTATTTGGTCGCCACTAAATTTGACTAAGAATATTACATAATTCTGTTAACCCACATTTGGTCAACATTTAATTCGAGCAATATCTCGTTATCCCACTTAAATAGCTCAAAATCATTATTTTTCTTTTTACGATCATACAGTTATTTTTTTTGTTGAATATCCAGGATTTATTGGTTTTAGGTACCGTCGCCACTCACATGTAGTTAGTTTTTTCTCCTCCTTTAAAAAGTTCATGGGGGTTACGAGCTATTGCATCTTAACTGACGATATGCTGCCCAATCAATTTTTTAAATTCTTTGAACGTCGTATGTAGTACGTCGCGCTGCTACTACAGGGTGTTTATAATCTTTCGACGAGGCTGCTCGCATAATTAGGATCACTCTTCCTTACAGGTAAGTCGATTGATCTTCTAATTTTAACCGCATAGGCTAGGAAATCGTGCGCACGGCAAGATTTCATTTAATCTTGTTCTTAATTTTACAATATACTTTTTGGTACTAATCGAGTCGCTCGCCTTATAGTACACAAAATGAAGAACATCTGAGCCAAATTGCAAATTTTTGTACGACATATTTACTAAAATACCAAGGTTTTTTCATAGGTGCGCACAATTCACCGACTCTCCCCTAAATGAGCAAATTATAGAGTATCATCACTGTTTTTTTCATAGTATTAGTTGTAAACTCTGGAAAAAGCAGTCAACCAACTGTTAAGATATCTGGAATCATCTGGACTAATCAGCGATCATCAATACGGCTTCCGAAAGCTTAGATCCACCGGCGATCTTCTGGCCTACGTCACACACTTGTGGACGGAGGCCATGGAGAAGCACGGCGAGTCCCGCTCAGTCGCTCTTGACATTTCCAAGGCATTTGACAGAGTGTGGCATGAGGGACTACTAACCAAGCTCTCCGCAATCGGCATACAAAACTCATTATTGAATTGGATCAAAAGTTTTCTTGAACAACGAACAATCCAAGTAGCCGTCGATGGATACCTCTCCGACAAATTTAACATTAACACTGGAGTCCCTCAAGGATGCATTCTATCCCCCACCCTTTTCTTGGTATATATCAACGATTTGCTAGGAACCACTGTCAATCCAATCTACAGCTTTGCGGACGATAGCACACTTATTTCCACATTTAAGTCCGCCAAACCAACGACAGCCGCAAGTTCTCAGAGTCTTAGGCAGCAACAAGTAGCTTCAACCAACAACGATATTAGAGCAATCTTGGAGTGGGGCGATAACAATTTGGTCAATTTTAACGCTAAAAAAACGCAGGCTGCAGTATTTACGATGAAGACTAACTTTGGTGGCCCGGAGCTGGTTATGGCAGGGAAAACATTGCCAATGAAATTATCTTTACATCTTCTAGGAGTCGAGGTCACCAACAGTGTGTCCTGGCATGACCACGTTGCCGAGGTCGCCAGGGCGGCTTCCAAAAAACTCGGAGTGCTTTTCAAAACGATAAACTGTATACACCAGAACAGCTGCTGACTCTTTATAAGGCTCAAATACGCCCTTCCCTCGAGTATTGCTCGCATGTCTGGAGCTCTGCACCCAAGCATAGTTTAAACCTGCTGGATTCTATACAGAAGAGAGCTATTCGTCTTATCGACAAACCAGAACTGACAAAGAATCTGGATACTCTGGAGCACAGGAGAAAGGTGGCTGATCTCTGTTTATTCTACCGTTATTATCACGGTAAGTGCTCCTCTGAGCTGGCAGGCCTGATTCCACCCAGGGCTGTTCCGGCAAGAAGGACGCGTCTAGCAGTTGCGGCTCATCAACATCAAGTTCACCTGCCTACCCCAAGGACGTCGCTGTATCGGGACTCATTCATCTGGAGAACATCTTCTTTGTGGAACGGGCTTCCACCTCACATATTTCCCGACGCATACAACTTACAGCGATTCAAGATAAATGCCCACAAATATCTTCGCGCAAGCACCACTCCAAGAGTGACATAGGACTTTCCTCTTGTGCTTGTGTTTACCATAAAAAAAAAAAACTCACATAAAGTCCCTACTTAATTCGGTCCGGTTATGACTATCTACGGAATTAGGAGTTAAATTCTTTATCGTAAATATTTAACGAGTTTAACGTCAATCCTGTTAGAGGTGGGCAAGTTAATTTAATAAGAATTAACTTGTGTACTGTAACTTATATACTTAATACACGTAAAGTCTAGATTCAGCTCAACATTTAAGAGAAGTGGCTGTACGAATTTGATTTTTCGTACTGGATCTTTGATCTCTATATCTAATTCCCATTAGGGTGGTTTTTCTTTCACTCTACCAGATATTGTTTTATTTAATATCACAAATTGCAGTTTATATCAAAACGGAATCGACAATTTATATTAATATTCCATCCTGGTAAGGTCAATTACAACATCAAATTACCTTATTTGTTTTATCAGAAAACATCACAAGACTGTGAGATAAATGAATCTCAAAAAATATACAACACGTCCTACAAAGTGTTACTTGACAGATGCCCTACTCAATTCAGGCTCTACACTTTAAAGGCTGGTGTTCATGGTTATTTCATACTATCTGGAAAAATACAAAATAATATCAAATGGTTGACAATCGTTATTCAATTTCCGAACGTTTTAAATGTAGTTTTTCACTTCGGCAATAACCAAAAAGAAAGTCATCACCTATTATAATACCTAATAACACATCCTACAAAGTGCTTCTGCAAAGATGCCTTACTCAATTCAGGACCTTGCACTTTGAAAGCTGGTGTTTTGGCATTGTATAAACTAATAAACATAATACAGCAGTGATGACCTTATTGATGAAATCAGGTTCACGATTTCAAGTTGGTTTAAATTTTCAAGAGCGTGCATTTTAGATGGGAAAGCGTAAGAGACAAACAATAATTCTTTAACCTTTCGGAATAGATATTTTTTAAAATTTGTCACGCTCCATAAATTCGTCACAAAGATAGTGACAAAGTACAAAATTAAAATACAATAAAAATTTAAATGGGAAAATCCTGAAACCGAAGCATTTGATTTTCTGTTTGGTTATCCGATTGGTTCTTAGGTGTCGGTGTAGAAAATTATCGTGAATACCATTTATATGTATATCCTAGTAGCCAAGTATTGAACCTATAAGGGTTGAAAAATTAAAACACAAAATCCAGTAGTAACCTTTTATTAGTTTATCCCATTAATAATAAATAAGTGGCAGAATGTTGAATGAACTTTCAGAAGCCGAAAATGATACCTGCGTTTGCGGAGAATAAATTATTATAAGAACGAAGGATGAGCGTATATAATGGTAAAAAAAATTTTTCGCCACATCCACCCCGAAGAGGTGAGCGTGGCAAAAAACGTTTTTTTGACGAAAAAATTTTGATTAAGCCGTTCTGGAAAACTGACCGAGCCGAATTTTCTGAAACTCATTAACGTTACAGGCCTTTATATAAAAGCAGCTCTTAAAGGGCGCTTTTTAAGATAAACCCTTTAGAAGTCGGATTTTTCTGTGAATGAAATTTGTACTTTTTGCGCGGTACCTCGCGGACTTAAACGGTTGTGGGGCCTAAACGGTAACGTTCCCGATAATGCGGACAAAACAGCCCTACGTAAATGTAGCTTTCTTTTTTGTTAAAACTATTTTTTTCAACAAGAAACTTCTTCCGAGATAAACGAGCTCAAACTTAAATTTTTATTTTTCAAAAATAAATTTGAAAAATAAAAAAAAATCGACATAAAAACCCGGTTGTCTTATCCCAATACCCTAATAAATGGGACCCTCTTTTCCCTGTATCTTGTGGCACATATAAATCGTGGAAAATTTACTTATTAAACTTTTCTACTAAGTTTTGAATGGCCTTTAAGGTAAAAAAATTAATTTTGAATTTGGAGCATAATTTAAAAACGTAAGTGAAATTACTTTAAAAGCAGCGATTATCCGCATACTATGGTGAATACGCCATAACGTTCGCCAGTACAACAGTGTATTTATTGAGGACTCTGTTTTAGCGTATTTACTCTAGATGCCACTAGCGTATTATAATAAAATAAGAAGGTATCATTAAATATTGGTTATATTATATATTTATACGAGTTACTTGAGAGCGGAGCGTATTGTACACACGCTTTGTAATGTACACACCACGGTTCTTTGAAGCATGATACACAGAAATAAGTATTTCATATTTCAATGAAATTTATTTCTGATTATAATAGATAATAAGACCTTCCCTTTTCTCTCTGTATTTACTATAGATGTTAATTTTTTCGAAGTACTAAAAAAAGAAAAAGTTGGGTAGAGCACCGCAATTTTGCCATTGATATCTGCGCTGTGTGGGACGTAGCCCCATCCTGCTGGAACCAAATATCCCCAAGGTCTTGCTGTTCAGCCAACCGTTCCAATTCTGGTTCAAAAAATTGTTCCAGCATCGAAACATGGTCAACACCGCCGAGCGGTGACGGTTGTTGTACGCCCATCCTCCTCAAAAAAGTACGGTCCAATCACCCCAAATATGGAAATTGCACACCATACAGTCAATTTCGGGGAATGGAGTGGTCTCTCGTGAACTTGTCGTGGGTTATTGGCCGACCAATAGCGGAAATTTTGCTTGTTTACGGCCCCAGACAGATGGAAGTGGGCTTCATCACTACTGAAGAATGTTGACCTTGGTGGAATACGGTCTAACATTTCTTGGGCGCGATTCACCCGGTTTTCAAAGTCTGGAGGCATCAACTCTTGAACTATCATAATCTTATAAGGATGGAAGAATAAATCTTTATGCAAAATCCTCCTTACAGAGCGGTCGGACATGTTTAATGCAGTTGCATGTTTCCGGGCAGAGCGTGTTGGTGATTGTTCGACAGCTGCTCTTACTAGAGCGACATTTTCAGGAGTTCTTACTTGTTTGGGTCTTCCCATACCCCTAGGCCTTTTCGTTGAACCAGTTTCTTCCAACGCACGATGCCAACTCGCCATAACATTGCGGTGCGGAACGGGATCACGAGGTGGAATGTTAAAGTGCCGTCGGAAGGCTCGTTGAGTGGTGATGAACGAACGACCGCTTTCAAAAAACGTGCGAATAACGAAGCCGCGATGCTCTCCGCTCCAAACCATTGCTACGACTGAAAACGGGGTGAGTGTCCGGACCGAATGAGGCCACTCCCAGGTTCCCATCCCCACCACAGCGGATCTAGTCACCCATTGCAACTGCACTGTTTGTTTTGCCGCACCGCATGGTTTCACTGTTTCTACCCAAGCTAATACCCAGCGATGAAAAATTCATCGCTTAGACAAAGGTTGGTAGCCTTCATATTTTCTAACATTTTAAGATTTTATTCGTATGAAAAAGAATATAGAGGGCTCATAAATGTTGAGCACATGGAGGGAGCTTAGGTCGTGTTGGTTGGTTCAGGTGTTGCAGTTCGTAGATCTTATCAACACATCATGGTTCACTAAACAATCAACCAGTTTTCGGCGATTGAAACTCATCACTAAAAATTCGCTGATTTTAAAAGCCCAACCGTCACAAGCCATCGTTTTCGTTTTGAAAAGCACTCAGCAATTATATATTAGATACTTTTTTACTGTTTTGAGTTTCTTTTAAGGTCATAACAGTCGACTCAACTCTATTTATACAGCGTGTCCAAGATAAGGATGTCTATCATGGGGATCTCGACAGCTATAGGAGATACGAGGTTGATTAAATTAGAGAAAAGTTGCGCATTTTAGAGCCTAACAATGCGCCGTTTAGAAAGTTTTTAAATTTTGAGTAGTTCCGGAAACATTCGAGAAAAACCGACATTTGCCAATTTCGTTTTTATTTTTTTCTGGCGTGATTTAAAGAGATATGGAAAAACAAAAGACACTTTCTTATGGCCAATTTTTAAGCTCTAAAAAATAACATTCCGAGATTTTTCGTACGACGTTTCGTTTCGAAGAAACCATCATCAACATAATTTTTTTATATGGCGCGTAAAAGAAGTACACCCTGTATAAAATAGCATATTTTTTTACGATTACAACGATGTATGACACAATATGATTCTACAATATTTAAATTGTAAAAAATGATTTTTTATTAAATTCCGATAGTTTTGATGTAGTAGGCTGTGAAATATTGACGTTGAGAAAATGTCAAAATTAAATAAAAATTAAATGTCAAAGTAGTTTTTATTATAACCATTAATTTTTATTCTTTTTATCTTAAGTGATGTAAATAGTTTTAATTATTTAATAAATTTAGTTGACGTTGTCTTTTTGAACTCTGTTTTTGCGTCTTGTTGCTAGTTTTTTTGTTACAAAATAGAAGACGCTTTTTTACCTGAGGAAAAGTTTGATATGTCGAAATGTTATAACCTATGCTACAGCAACGCCGTTGAAGCGGGTCGTATGTATTTAAATAACTATCCACACAGGAAACAACCTAGTAGAAAAATTTTCGGACGATTGGTTTTCAATCTTAAGCAGTATGGTGCGTTTAAGAAGCCAGTATTGTCAAGAAATAAGCCCTGCAATGAAAAAAAAAGAAAATAATGTGGTATTAGATGTAACTGAAAATCCGGAAATAACTGTTAGAAAAATTGAAAATACCACCGGAATACCATAATCTACTGCCCATGTCATTTTAAAAAAACATAAATACCACCCGTTTAAATTCCGAATCTGTGAAGGTCTCAGACCTGGTGACGAAGAAAAAGGCGCAGAACATTTTGTGAATAGTACACCAGGAAGTGTCAGGAGGATCAAACATTTCCCCATAGGATTATCTGGTCCGACGAGAGCTTTTTACCCGGAAGAACACCTATTATTGGTCAAGAGATAATCCCCGAGTACACCAAATGGCTAGATATCAGCACCGTTTCGGTTTTATTATGTGGTTTGGTATTTTTGGAACAGATTTAATAGACCCCTTTTTTTACAACAATTCCCTTACCTCGGAGCGGTATCGCAACTTATTGGAACGCGATTTGGAAGAATCCTTGGACAACTTCGCTTGCCAAGGTTAGAAACTGTTGGTTTCAGCAGGATGGTGCGCCCGCACACAATGCCCTAAGCGTGCGAGAGTATCTATCGAAAAGATTTCCGGAAAAATGGATAGGAACACATTTAACAGTTCCCTGGCCTACTCGTTCCCCAGACATAACTCCGGTCGACTTTTTTCTCTGGGGCTATTGCAAAAATTATCTTTACAGTCGTGTTTTTAAATCGGAGGAGAATAGTTCTTGAAGCATTTGTGAGCATTACACCTGATATGTTAAGAAGTGTTTTAAACTCGACTGTTAAATGATATTATCTCTGTTTGGAGAATAATGGTAATTTATTTGAACATTTATTACTATGATTTAAATTAGTATTTTTGGGTTTTTAGTAGGTAAATTTTTAATTTAATAATGTGTTTAATTCTTTAAAATAATCACGTGACCTAGCTACGTGACGTCAATAAAGTTTTTAAGTTGTCAATAACGTGATTTTTATTTAGTATTTCAAAATATTAGTAATAGCAGCCTACTAAACCATACTCAGCGTCATCATTTCACCGCCTACTACATCAAAACCACCGAATTTAAAAAAAAATCCAATTTTTAACATTTAAATATTGTGGGAACATATTGTGTCATACATCGTTAAAATCGTAATAAAATATGCTATTTTATACAGAGTGTACTTTTTTTACACGCCATATAAAAAAATTAAGTTGATGATGGTTTCTTCGAAACGAAACGTCGTACGAAAAATCTCGCCATGTTATTATTTAGAGCTTAAAAAGTGGTCATGAGAAAGTGTCTTTTGTTTTTCTATATCTCTTTAAATAACGCCAGAAAAAAATAAAAACGAAATCGGCAAATTTCGGCTTTTCTCGAATATCTCCGGAACTACTCAAAATTTTAAAACTTTCTAAACGGCGTATTGTTAGGCTCTAAAATGCGCAACTTTTCTCCAATTTAATCAACCTCGCATCTCCTACAGCTACCGAGATCCCCATGATAGACATCCTTATCTCGGACACACTGTATACCCATAGAAAATAATCTTGAAAGTTCCAGAAGAGATATGGCAACCGCGCCTTTTAACGAAGTATTTAGAATCATTTAACCACAGAACTTTTTTTTTTCTAAATTTTTCTCGAGTATTTAAGAAAGAAAGACCTTATATTTTAGGAAAAATCGAGAAAATATGTACTGATTTAGTGAGCTGGTTCCCAGAAATGTGATTTTAAGCCACTAAACAGAGCCATTTACTTTAAATGTTGTAAGTATGGTTGTTTTTTGTATTTAAACAAAAAAAGGCAAATTAGTGTTTTCGCCAGCACATCTATAAACGTTATAATCAACACAAAGTGCCTAAACAAGAAATATCCTGTTTGTTGGTAAAAAAGCTGAAAATGGTTTTGTAAAAATCGTATTTTGCGTCAGGTACAATAAATACATTATGAAATGTACTATGATGCCATAATTTTAACCTTTTCGAAATTGCTGGCTCATAAATGTCCCAAGAATTTTTTCAAGAACACGAAACCAGCGCTTTGTAATGCATTGGGATGGGATAATTCAGTGTTGGGGATATCTCGAACGGGATTCCCGAGCTACGACGTACGTTCTCGACATTTGTAGAGAAGGTTGGTGGCTCTCGAGACGTGCACGTGTTTTTATTTATTTATTTATTTATTTATTTATTTACGGGCATTACCCATTTTTACAGAAATAGCATAATTTACAATAACAATAATTTATAACCTCAAACAATTTATACTTAGTATTATTTTATATAATTATCATTTGATATTCACAACCCATCACTATCACAGTCATAGAATAAAACAGGATTAATAAATAATGGCAACAGGAGAACTTAAAAAATATACAACAAAAGAACACAATAAAATTAATTAAATTCAGTTTTCACTCCCTTGAACCCAATTATCACCTCCAAAATTGGTTTAAACCAGCACACAATATTATGAAGTATGAATAGTATGTACACACAATTAAACAGAATAGCAAAAACCCCACAACAATATACAAAGTCACACATGAAAATCCTCAACAAACTTAGCAAAGCGCCTTGGACTTATATTGAAATCTATGTTCAGAGATGTACTATTATTTGCAAGCCTGGCTGATCTAGCAATAAAGCTATTGTACTTGATGTTTGTTCTACAGAAAGGTTGGTAGAAAAGGCTGTTTGACCTTGTATTTCTCGTAGGTATTGCCTGACCTATTGAATATAGCAGGTCTGGTGAATCTACAGAAGCAGTCAGAAGGTTATACAAATTTTTTAAATCCCGTTGTTCCCGACGAACAACAAGAGGAGGAAGACAAAACAGCTCATACAGAACCCTGTAATCATAATGGTAGTTGTCAACAGGATCAATTTTGGATTTAAATGCCAGGTATTTCAGCATTCTCCGTTGCACCTGTTCCAACCTGTGAATATAGCAGGCATAATGAGGACTCCAGACTGAGGAGGCATACTCCAACAAAGGTCTGATCAATGTACAGTAGAGCATGCGGATAGCAGGGGTATTTGTAAAATCTCTTGTGCATCTCTTGACAAAACCTATTATTTTAAGGGCTTTTGTTACTATCTCAGATATATGAAAGCTAAATGTAAGAGATGAGTCGAATATGACTCCAAGGTCCCTAATTGTTGTCACATTCGACAAGGGTCTATTGCACAAGGAATATGCGAATGTTGTGGTATTTCTACGCTTGGAGAAGCAAATACTATAGCACTTGGCTGGATTCAAATCCATGCAGTTCTGAACACACCACTCTTCCAGTCTGGAAAGATCTGACTGTAGATTGACACAGTCATTAAGAGAGGAGATAGCTAGAAAACATTTCAGGTCGTCTGCAAAACATAAGAATCTGGAATATTTAAAACATGAGTGGATGTCGTTCATAAAAACATTAAAAAGAAGCGGCCCCAAATGTGATCCCTGAGGAACACCTGAGGGAACGCTTAGCTCATAGGACATGAAGCCATTGACCCTTACAATTTGGGACCTATCTGATAGGTAGCTGCGAAACCATCTCAAGAAATTTCCCCCTACACCCGCGGCTCCAAGCTTACTCAAAAGTATCTCATGATTGACTCTGTCGAACGCCTTCGAAAAGTCGGTATAGATAGTGTGAACCTCGCCACCCCTATCCAAGACGCTCGCCAGATAGTCTGCATAAGTCAATAGATTAAGCTCTGTTGATCTCCTGGTCTTAAAGCCAAACTGCTCTGATATAATGGTAGGACCCAAAAATGATGTAAGATGTTGTGTTACAATTTTCTCGAATAGTTTTGGAATAGCGTTTAAGTTGCACACTGGTCTATAGTTGCTTACGTCGCCCTTGTTTCCTGCTTTATGTATAGGGGTCAAGTAGCTTGTCTTCCAAAAATCAGGGAAGACTCCCAATTCTAATGATTTATTGAATAAAATAAAAAGTGGATGAGACAGAACAAAACTGCATGATTTAAGGATGGAGGGTGGTATGCCATCTGGCCCTGGACCCTTATTGGTGTTCAAGCTGCAAATTTCATTGTATATTGTAGAAATATTTATGTGAAAATTGCTTATGTTGATATTATTGAAGGATAAAGATTCAGGTACAGGGTAGTTTTTGGTTGAATAAACTGTTTTGAAGTAATCAGCAAAGAGATCAGGTAGGGCAGGACCAAGAAGGCAATGCTTATCATTATAGAACATTTCTGAAGGTAGATCATTTCCTAGTCTTCTAGAGTTTACATAAGACCAGAACTTCTTTATGTTACTGTGATCAACTAAATTTCTTTCTGATTCGGAAACATATTGTTTAAAACAGACTTTTGCAAGTAATTTACACTCTGATCTTAAGCTTGAGAAGGTAATATAATCATCTCTGGAACCCGATTCTTTGAAAACTTTATGTGCCTGTTTCTTTGAAATTACCAAATTTTTAAGAGCTGGAGAAAACCACTTTGGAAAGTGCCCGCGAGACACCAGTTTTAAAGGTACAGCAATATGTATAACTGAATAAAGTATATCATAAAAAATATTTAACATAATATCTAGGGAATCCCGTTGAAGTACATAATTCCAATTAACCTGTCCAAGAAGTTCATTAATTAAATAAAAATTTGCTGAATTATAATCATAATAATATTGATTGTTAAATCTACCTGGATGATTAGTATGTCCTCTCGAAACAGTAATGGATGTAAGGAGGGGTGGATGGTAATTGTCCTGTGGAACCAGAGCATCATCAGCTGCCGTGACCTCTGCAGACAAGGTACTCTCACAAAAAATCAGATCCAGTGTATTCCCCAGGTGGTTTGGAATATTATTCAATTGGTATAGATTGTGGAAACTACATAAGTCTGATATCACTTCTATGGACTCGACTTCCAGAGGGCAAGCACCCAGTGCACTGGTCGCTTGAGAACAAAAGTTGTCTGATGACCAAATTGCTTTTGGCAGATTGAAGTCCCCGAACAGTAGTAATGGGCACTCCTGATTCCCAGAGAAAGAATCGATCTCTTGGCTGAGCATGTTGTACTTTTCTGAAGGTGATTTTGGAGGGAAATAAATACAGCCCACTATGAACTTTCCTAGCCCAGAGCCTACACTAACAAATAGCAGTTCAAGGTCTGTTGACAAGTTTATTACAGCACTAGATAGTTCCTTTGAGATCGCCACCAATACTCCACCACCTCTTGAGGAGGTGCTAGATTTTGCACTTCTGTCAGTCCTAAAGACATTGTACTTATCCAAACCAAGCTCTGCATCCGATATATCAGCCGAGAGCCAGGTTTCACTTAGTAAAATTATGGAGTAGCAATTAGAGATAATGTTACTCTGGAGAACTGACAACTTAGTTCTCAATCCTCGAACATTCTGGTAGTAAATATCTAGGTTTTGCTGTCTATGGGATGGTTGCTTTGTTGTAGAAGGCCCGTTTATTAGTTTTTTTTCTTAAAAATGTATGGGGTACCATTACGATACCTAATGGATACATTTTCACCCTGGGCTCTCCGGCTACTAAGCTCAACTGACAATTTCTTTTCAGCATCCCTCTGCTTCATGGTGAGATCAAAGTTCAAGAAAACATTCTTTCCTTTAAGTTTAAAGCGATTCCTGACAAGATTCATGACATCATCTGGTGATTTGAGAGATATCCTTAAAGCCCGAGCCTGATTTGCGTTAGGTTTACCAATCCGAGAAAAGTGTAACACCTCTGGGGGATTTTCAGTGAGATGTTTAAATAGTTCTTCGACCTTTTTCTTGTCCTCACCCTCAGGTAAATTAAAGAGCATTAGATTCTTTGATCTCTTCTGCCGCTCCTGCCATTCCAGGATAACTTCTTCCTCTGGAGCTTGGCTTGTAATTGGTTGTGCAGAACTATTTGAATTATCCTTAGCTGCATTCTTTAAGCCTTCTATTTTCGTTTTAACTAGAGATTTGATGTCCTCAAGACTTGCTGAAAATTGGGATTTCATTGTTTTTAGGTCATTCGAAAAAGACCTCATAAGATTGGCTGAATCCAAAATTCCCTGTGTACTACTTTTTAATTCGGTAAATCCAATCTCAAGAGCTGTGACGCGGTTAACTAGTTGCATGGTTTCATTTAATTTTGGCAAGCACAATTTGCGTATATAAGGCATAACTCGGCTGCTCATGACGATGGCCCGAAGTTCAGTGGTACTAATTCCTGAACATTTCCTGCATAAAATCTTCTTACAAAAATCACATGGGTAGCCAAAAACATCGTTTGAATGTTTTGGCTCTTTCAGCACACAATCCTGAGAGCAGGAGGAACATATGTTAGACATTATAAGTTATGAAGAAAGATTCAGATTCTCCAAATAACGTAGGAAAATGAAAATAACGTAGATCATGCAAAAATTGGTACATGCGAAAACTGCGCGTAAGTTCGTCCGTTGGTCTTTTTATCAGTGCATTCCTTTTTTTTTGTTGGAATTGCAGTAAATTTCAAAGAGCAAATGATTTTGGTAGTTGTTTATCCACTTTCTAGTAACTCGAGATTAATATTAATACACAATAATAGTTTTATAATATCGGCGAAAAAAAGCTGCACATTATGACACTAAATAACCTGTGTTATTGGGAATAAAACTATCACAATTTGTCAGAATATCGGGAGTAAGAATACCGTGCGACCGCGCGTTGTATATATTGTGGTATCTCTCTTTTTGATTCATAAACCGGAAATTACCTTGTAAATTGGCTGTATTCAAAGTGCTGCAAGTAGTATGAGTAAAAGGTAATTGATCTTATCCATTTTTAAACTTTTTATACAATGTTAAGCACAAAAAAATGGTCAGTGGGAGATATTTATCCCTGCAGTATGTTGTAGTGTAATAATTATTTATTCCATTTGAAAAAAAATCAGCGATTATCAGCAAGTGAGTTGCAGCACCTTGTTGATAATTTATCGGATGTGAAGAGGATCCTTTCCACGACAGGGATGATTTATTTGACTGGACCTTCGACATTTGTTTTGACCCTGGAAGTCTCTTTGATATGACTCTCGACGTCACCGCGACTCGACCTGGCTTGAACTACTACGCGACCTCTAGTTGACGTTTAACGTGAGTACAATTAAACTAAGATATTTTAAAAACAGTACCTTAAATCATAATTTTGCAAGGGTAACTTTTTTTTTCAAATTAAATGGAAAATCTAACAGTTGACTTCTTATAAAAAAATATTTTATCGCCTTGCAGATTTGAGACAAAAAAGAACCAAGTCCCTCCGTATGTTACGCCACTGGCAATTTTATTAGAAATTGGCTTCATCAGTATTTGATAATTCACTACAATAACCTGCATGCCAAATTTAATTAAAGTTGAGCAGGTAGGTTAAAAGTTATGATAAATAAACAATTAATTATTCTTAACTTTAGCACCCTGTATCTTTGTTATTAAACATTTCTGAGAAAAATTTTAAAATGAAAGTCTATTTCTTTTTAAATTCTCTATCACGTATTAAAATTAATGACGTTTAAACTGAACCACCCTGTATATATAATAACTTAGAGGCTAATCAAATAGGATTCATATTGATGCAAATTAAGTTTACTTTCAGATTACATCCCTATCATGTCGTTCTGCACTAAGCTTTGACAGATATCGATTTCGATAGACGACTCGATTATTGCCATTGGCTTCTGGGAATGGTTAACGAAAACTATCAATTTCTATACAGAATTCGCCATAATCGCCATAATATACATTATTGGTCTTCATAAATCCCCATTGGAAGCAAGAAGTTCAGCATCAAGGACGCTGTAGTATAAATGCATGGTGTGGTATAATAGGTGGCACAATTATAGGACCATATGTCTTTGACAAGGCACTAAGAGGCAACATCTAGAGTTCCGCAGAAACATATTGCCAATTTTATTGGGAGATGTAAATCTGGATCTTAGGCGCAATATGTTTCTGCAACTTAATGGTTGTCCAGCGCATTTTGCAAGAAATATGCGAGAACCCCTAATTGCAGCATACCCATTGCTGCATTTAGGTGTTAAATGCTGCATTACCATACTTCCTATACTCGATGTATAGAAAGAGGAAGCCTGTTTCTATGGCCAGCCAGGTCACCCGACTTGACCGTTTTAGATTTTTACCTCTGGGGAAGAGTAAAAGACCTCGTTTTTCGGACCAGGCCTACATTCAGAAAATATGATCCTCAGAATTTAAAATGCGATACATGGTTTGCCTAGAGAGGAAATTGAATGTGTCAATATCTCTACGAGGGAGGGAAAAATTGCAGCTAGAGTTTGTCTAGCTAAGGAAAGGTACACCATCTGTTTCAAAGCTGCGCCAAGTTATGTCCCCTAATAACGCGCGATTAGCGACAGTAGCGCGCCTTTTTTAAGAAAAGACATAAACACTAAAAGGCACAGAACACAAATATAAGAATTAACGCAACGGCAGTGTTTATATGCAAATCGGGGCGATCGATACCGTTGCTTTGGCAGCGGCGTAAACAAATTTACTGCGCAACCGAGCCGAACAACACGTGCTGTACCTTTTCTTAGCTAGACAAAGTCTACGCGTGAACATAGGGGCGCCCATTTTGAAAATCTAGGACGAAATAATCTATTAATATAAATGTATTATATGAAAGAACGCCTCCTCATGGATTTTCGAAAACCTACTTATACTAAGTTTCTTTGTTTAAACGAATATTCATTTAAACAAAAGTTTTCTCAATTCGACTAAGGCAATAGTAATTTACGACGATTTTTGTAATTTTAATTTTTGAATGGTTACATTTTTTTTAATAACTTTAGTTTGAGTAGTTATATGTGAATGCGGTTTTTACCAATCTGTTTAGCTTTGTTCCCTGCTCTTAATAGCATAAAAAAATATATATCGTTAACTTGAATAACGTAAATCCCCAAGTCAATGCCCCTATCGCATTTTAGCGAAAGCTACAGTAATATTTTTTTGATATAAAAATAAAGCAGTAAAGAGACTTTTAACCAAAACTTATTTAACCCATTAGTGCATGAAGTAGCATGGAATAAGAAGCACATAAGTTTTTTATTAAACATTTGTTTAGTGTACGTGAAATAAGCAGGCAAATGTGGAAAAAAAACAAGAAATGTATTCATTTGAAAAAAAGAACAGTCCCTTATGAGGGACATTGTGCTAAAAATAACAAAATAAAAATTCTGATAATCAACAAAAAATGTATTCTTTGATATGCCTATTTAGTGTGATAAGCCTTGAAACATATTTGGGGTGTAAGCCCGCATTACATTTTATGCAAACAAAATTTCCTTTTTTTGCAAAATGCACACCTTCTATCAGTCTCAGAATATTCCACCAAATGATTGATATTATCAAATCTAACATCCAGCGGTAAGGTTGGTCTTAGTTTCCCTTTTACAGACTTTACGCCATATGAATACCGCAAAGCTAGGGCTATGTTTCTTCGAAATATAAAATTGGCCACCACCATTTTCTTTGTCTTATTCGGGTCCGATAGTTGGCAACTATGTTGTCTAATTTATCTACCCTACCCATCCCTCTATTATAATTATATATTATGCCTGGCTGTGGAAAATTTACCTTAGATTTAGTTTCTCTGCAGTAACGTGGAGCTGTTGTATTTGCAGATACGTCAAAATTTGAAGCAGCTGCTACAGCTTTGTTCCTTCCATTGAACAACTACAACATCTTGACATGCAGACTTATGACAGAAGCCTTTTTTTTCAGTTTTCCATTCTTGCTTTGACCTTAGTGGGCTATTTTCTACTCGATTTTCACGTAAAGTACCTGTATAAATATTTCACAATCAATATGCGCTCTTCTATTATTTCACGCACATGTTTAAAATTTCGAATATGTGTTAACTTGTATTCTGTAGTGAATTGCAAATACAAATTTTGTATTGTTCAGACATACTTAAGACCCTAACGTACCATAGCATCACTGTACGTTATTTTAAGAAAATTGAGTTTTCTTTTATAAACTTTAATTTTTATTCCTTTTCTATAATAAAAACCGCTTAAAAGGTTCTAGGAGTCAAGTTAATTCTTCAGAATATTGGCGCGACTTTTAAAATTGACATAAATAGTGGTAAATAAATATTTCAAGTAGTCTTAAATTATAGTGTTTAGTGTGTACGTGTATAATAAATCGGTTAACTATTTTTGTGCATCGAGTGTTTTATTTTACACCTTAACGGTAAAAACGCTACAATTTGAAAACATACCTGACCTCACTACAACAGATTTTTACAGTTGCAAAGTCAATGTCTGAGGGTTTTTCTGCAGTTTCTGCTGTGCCACAGGATAGTAATTTGAGGCTGTTGCTCTTTTGAATTCCTACTGATAGCCATCCAAGGGTGGTAAAACACTGGGAAAGTCTCCTTTTTGTTGATGACTAAGATCTAAAAGTTGCAAGAAGATATAAACTTTGCAGAAAAATTGCTTTGAGCAAAATCGATATCAAATTTACTTATTTCATAAATAATAAATTATTAATTAATAAAACAGAGGTAAAGGATCTTAAAGTTGTTTTTCAAAGTAATATAAAATTCAATAGTAATTTTGAGAATACTACTAATAAAGTGTATGGTGCACTTGGTATTGTTATGAGGAATTCAAGCAACTTCACATGTTATCTTTATGTTAACATAGTTAATGTTTACTTGTACATAGTTGCATATAAAACCATGCTAAAGGACTTTAATATTCAAACTTTAGAAATAAAAAGAAAAAACTAAATTTTTCAGAGTCAAATAGAGGCCTACCAGATGAGATGCTGTAACTGCACTAAAAAAATCAATAAAACTGATAATTTAAATATTTAGAAATATGTTTCCTTACATTCACTTAAAAATAAAATAAATAATTGTAGCTTGAGCTTTGATAGCTTGCTACATCTATAAATGCTTATTCTGCTCTACATGTTGGATAAAAATATGTAAGTATAAGTAAAATCTGTACTGTTGTGGCGAATTCATGATGAGTTACCTATGTTGTTGGGTATTACATCAATAATACAATAAAAATCAATTTAGAAAATACTGTGTCATGTGCTCAAATATTGAAAAGAAGATATATGACCTTAAATTTTTAACGAAACCTTTTGTTATATTTAATTTAATGTAAGTTCAATAAATCTTAAATACAATAATTTACTTGAGGTATAATAGATCTTTTTTATATACACAGGAGCTGAGGATTGATCTATTGATCTCTGAGCTCGTTTCTTCTTTTCAATATACTACCTCATTTTATTATAGATATTAAACTTGAAAATGATGAGAAAAGCCTAATTTTAAAAATTTTAAATTTAAAAATTCCTTAGGTTGATGTTAATACATGCTTTTTTTATAAAATGTAATTAATAATTTTACAAGTATTCCAAACACTAAAAGAAATGATGATGTCATTTGAAAAAAAAAAAGTTGATGTGATTTTTAGGGGATCACTTGTCAGGGGTATTGTTTTTAAGAAATTTTGGGTATACATTTTCTTTAAAAAAATTATAGTTAAAAATAAAAAAGTTACAGCATGTGACGTTGATAGTGGAACACCCTGTATAAATCGAGTTTCCTATAAAGAAAATACATATTAAAATAATTATTATTGAGTCTTAATTTCTTTTAAATGTCTTTTTTGTTCTTGAATGGCTGAAGAGCTTCTATCTTTCTTCAAGATTCATTGTACTTAGGTCCAGCGTAGGGAGATTCCATATTTTCCTTTTATCATGAAAGTGAAAACTTAAATTTAATTTTGAGTAATTTGTCATTCACATTGTCTTTGAAAATTGGGCATGACCCTGGAGCATTCAATTTCCATTTTCCATCCATAATTCTATTAACTTGAATATCTTGGACTTCTATGCAAAAAGGGCGACACGTTGTAGCATTATGCAGACAGTATGAGCATTTTTACATAAATACACATAGAGTTGTAGTTCGGCAGATAATTTATCCATATAAGAATACTTCCTATCGCTAACCACAAGGAATGGTTTTGTGGTAAGTTCAAGAAAAATTGATTTTGGCGATACAGAATAGGTATAATTGATACTAGTGATATATATCTGATTCGACCAATGGTAATACTAATCTAAAGGTAATAATTGCACCATTTGAGTCAAATTAAATTTAATTTCAATAATCTAAAAATATAAAATGTTTTAGATATTAACTGGTATTGGCAAACTATCAATTGTTAATTAATTTTTTAACAGATTTATTTCTTTTATTAATCCAGTTGGATCAAGTATTGAATTATGTAATGTGTTCAACTTTTCCAATTATATTATAATAATTATAAATGATTTGATACATCATTGATATTTAATTGATTATAAAATGTAGTTCAAGATATTGATAACTATTTGATTGATTGAGTAAAGTATCACTTTTAATTGTAATATGCAACCTTTTAGAATATATTGATTTGCAGATACATTTTTTTTGTTTTTCAATATGTATATTTGGGTTTATTTGTCTAATACTATTTTGAATTCGTTTTTTATAAGCAAATAACGCTAACAAGGTGTTTTCACATTCTCTAATATAAATAAAAATCAGTATTTAAAACGATAATTAAAATGTTCTTTTATAATAAGAGTGAAATCTTATCTAATTTGTACAGTAGTATTTCAGGGTTATTATTTAGATCATGGAATTTTATTCTATTTCCATCAGTTTTAATTCAATATAAATGTATACAGGGTAGAAATTTGAAAATGAAACAGAGCCTATTTTGGGTCCCTCAGAACTTTTGCGAAAAAATCCTCGGACCCGTCAATTTTTGATTCAAGGGGGAAACATTTTTTTGCTAGTTTCGCCCCTTCTGTTTTTTGTTACTTATATGTAGTTATGTCAGGGAGATGTTTTTTCTACTAAATAGGCCTTTTTTGGTGATATCATTTAATTTTATATAAGTTTTCATGTACAATGTTACTTCATAGTAATAAATAAATATATTATTATTATTATTTCCTAATATAAGTGTATCTATATAAATAACTTCAAATGGTTTCAAATGTCTTCTATTATATTTAGATTTTTGACAGATTTCACAATTATCAATATATTTTATAATAACATTTTTCATTGATTTCCAATAATAGTTTAATTTTATTAGAAAGAAAGTTTCTTGAATTCTGCAATGAATAGTTTTTCCCTTATGAGAAAATTGAATTATTTGATTTCTTTCTTCAGGTTTAACATTATTTATTACTTGGTAAAATTCAATTATTTCAATGTCAATTCATTAAAATGGTTACTTAAAACTTGTTGGAAAACTGGACATAAATCTTGTGAGAAAAAGCGTATGTAATTTTTTTTCTAAAAAGAAGATCCTAAAGTTATTATAGGAAATACTCTTTCAAATATATATTAAAAATTATCAATGAATTGATGAGTATTAATAAATATTAACATTCCTTTTTTAAATATTTTTTCACTATAGTTATTTATTTTTCATGTCCAACAGAGCACAAGACATAACCAAAATCCTTGAAAAAATAGTACCCATGCTTTCTGCTTTGTATAGGAGTAGCAACTATTCAAGTAGGGGAAGTAAATTTAAGATTTATAATTGAATTGATGAAACAGTGGGCTGCCAAGGCAGTTGTGCATATAGGTCTCCTAATGGACCCGTCATGCCCTTAATCAAGTTTATAATAAGATTTATAATGCTTTTTTTCCAACACATTTTCAATACCTTTTGCCAGTTTATGTGTGGTGAAACTAACTTTAATAAGGCACAAATATTACAAAATAGAGTTGCTAATGTATTATTTAACTATGATTGGCTCACCAGTATTAAAAACATAATTTACCTAGAACTAAATTTACATAATTTGAAGACATATTAGAAATTGAACAATGTAAAATGATTTATGAAATTCTTCATGGGCAGCAAAAATGTGACATAAATATTTTATTTCATTGTGATATGCATAATTATCAAACAAGATCCCAAAATAATATATATCAAGTGAGCACTAGGACTAATATAGGTTTAAATAATCCAATTATCAATGCAATTAAAATTTTTAACAACATATAATACATTTGTTAAAACATTAAAGACCTTTAAATTTGTTAGATGACTGTTTGTTGGAGCATTTATAGGGTTTTTTATTTATTATATTACTTAGAAACTATTTCTTATTTAAATTTGTTTAAATTTATCATTTTATTTTTGTTATTCTCGAGACCAGTGCTTAAAGGCACTATTTAGAGGTTTAAACTATATTTAACACAAAATTGTAACTTGTAAGTTTGTTTAAATAAATTGATTAAATAAATTCCAGAATATGTCAAACCTAAGATAAATATTAGACATCTTACAAGTAGATATTGAACACAGCCCTATATGTGACTGATATAATCTGATTATTATGACTGGACTGAAAAGTGTGATTTTAAAATCCACAATCCTAAGATAGGAATTCTCAGATTTAATATGGTCTTTTTGCATTTTAATTGTATAATTTTATAACTCTTGGTTATTCAAAGTAGATATATTCTCCACGCACCCCTCAAAAAAAAGAACTCAAATCTCTCTGAAGACAAATGGCATTCGAGACAGTCCTAATCTCTATAAAAAATATTATATTAACTGCAAATATCAATCAAATCGAACAAAATATCAAAAGCCACAGAGAGAGCCCCCAATATTTACTTGTGATCTCCCAATAATGGATGATAAAGAAAGCATCAAGTTTACAATAAGTATCACATGATTGACCTGGTCAAAGAAATGCCCTTTTCCATACACTGCAAGCAAGTGCTTTGTTTACAAAATAAGTCTTAAGTAATCTTACCATAGCAATCTCACCATTTTAAGAATATTTGAGCAATGCCACAATCCTTTATTGCTATTAACGATAATGAAAAATATTGGGAATTTTCTTTAAGTTATTCTTAATTAACTATATTAATTAATAAATTGTTCATTGGCAAGTATTTTGCAAAACCACCAAAGGATATAGTCCATCTGATTCCTTTGATCTTTTATGTGCTAGCTTCTTGGTAATTGTTAAAATTGCGGAGCTCTGAACTAAATAAGTTGGCAAAGACAGATATACAGTATCTTCTAGTGAATTAAAAATTGGTTTTTGTTATAGGGCTAATACTTGGTATCTGTTTGATAATACTATCAAAGGCCTACTTTTACTTATTTCATTATTATACTGTTGATAGAAGTAATAAATGGTAGAAGTTCTTTATTTGATATAATAAATATTATGACTTAGAATAGGACAAGAAAAAAGCAAATACGTATACTCTCAAAAGTGTTATAAACTATATAATTAAATTTCTAATTAAGAGAAACAGGGATATACATTTCTTAGACGGGTAAGTGATTGCACCCTTACTGTCCCTTACCAGATTTATTCAGCAAGTCTCAAACATTAAATCAGCAATATTTTGACTTACACTATTTTAAATCAAATACATGGGTCCTCTTGCATGGACTCCCTTCGCCATTGCTGCCTCCTTATTCAGGAAGAGAGTTAAAATCCTATCTACCAGCCCTATGCATGCCACTTTCTATCTTGCCGTCTTCCATGGGTACGTACACGATATGCTGGAATTGTAAAAGGGTCTTTTTTGGTATTTCACACTTATTTTCTGACCATTGCCTACAACGTAAAAGAAAAAGAATAGAAATAATGGTTAGTATTCAATATCAAGACTTCAAGACTCAAGAGGCTTGCCCATAGAGTAATTAAAAGTATGTAATATTCATTTCTCTATGGGCTTGCCGCCTTCTCACATTTAACTAGGGTTGAGCAAAATTTCACTACCTGTGAATCATTCACTGTGAATAAAAAATCACATTCACGACTTGATGACAACTTAAAAATAAACTGTGAAATGTCAAAATGTGAATGAGAAAGGCGCGTTCACATTCAGACTAACGAATGCGCGTTGAAATTTGAAAAACCGAAAGAAGTAATTTATTCATCAGCGATTAGCCATCGTTAAACAGACTATCTGACTCCCATCGTCTATCCGTCTCTCTCGTTTGTGGGGAAAAACGAGAGAACAATTATTATTTTTTATAAATTATTTTTATTGTACAAATATTATATTTTATATTGTCATGCTTATTTAGTTTCTTTTTACTGGATTTTTATTATGATAGAATATTTTAATTTATCTATTTCTGCGGAAGGTCGAATATTAAAATATGTTTGTTTTTATCATTATTTTAAAGTTTTAAAGACAATTATTTCTTATTAAGACATCGTGATATTAGCTTTAAAAATGTCTATGAAAATATATATATTTTCAAATGTGACAACAATGAATCATTGTTGTCATTGTCAATGATATTGTCTCCATTTTTTATTTACTTTAGGCCCCCTTAATATTTGTACCTGGGTATGAACTATCCTTAACACAATAAACACAGAATAGTAATACTTTTCTTATTATTATACGAATTCACTGCCATGATATTAAACTGCGCGATAAGCAAACTCGCCAACCGGCGCTCAATCGTGAATTCACGTTCACAGGCTATATTCACAGTGAATAGAAAATCGCGTTAACAGTTATACCTGTGAATTCAAATTCACGACTTAGCTCAAGCCTACATTTAACACTGTTGTTACTGACAGCTGCCAATGTTGTCTGTCAATACCAAGTATCAAACGAAAAGAAAACAAACTAATGCATCATCCAGATGTTACAGATATCGACGATACCGGTCGATATTCATTTGGGATTCATTCTTCATTCCCTCGAAGTATCGTATACTTTTGTATATATATGTTACCGCTAATATCCAAAATCTGCTATTATACAATAGCTAAACATATTGGGAATTATGCGTAAATACTAAAACCGTTGGTAGTTATGCAAAATAACGGCGCGTATCAGAAATTATCGATAACTACTAAAATCACTTAGATTCAATTAGAAATTAAATATTTTATAATTATTAAAGATTTCTTAATACGTTTTTATTATTGTACGTTTATGGCCACGGTTGCTCCTGATTTGATGTTATGACATAGTATACGAGCAAACTATATATTATATGAGTGAACTTGTGAAAAGATCGGCTTAAATCGCATTTTTTCCCATGGTGCGGGACAAACAACACAAGTTTTTACTATCGCAATGGTCCACAAAAATACTCAAATACGTCCTTTTTAGCCAAACACTATAGAACAGATATAAAAAATAAAACTTCACAAATGCTGTGTTACCATTTCAAATTTTTTGAAGCGGTTTTAGGAATAAGAAAGTTAATAACTTTTTTTGCTTTGAAGACCTTATTTTTGAGCTTAGAATAACATATATCTATTTCTACTTTTTATTTTTAACCCAAAATCTAACATCAATAAATTAATATTATTATATGTGGAGGAAATTATGTGTGAGACTTCCTTCGCGTCTAGAGCTGCTTACGATACTGCTGTACGATTCGTACTTATGAGTAAATAGCATATTTGGTGCAAATATTTAATTAGGACTTTGACAGTGTTGTGGTTTTCACATCTTGTGTTAATTATAGCTTAATTATAGCTTAAAATTTCGTCTTTTGAAAATGCGTGTAGGCTTGACAACAGAGAATCGATGAATATGCTTGGAAACAAAACACCTTCCTTGCCTCTGTACATATGTATTTTGTAAAACAACTCTGACAAATTCTAAGATTTGATATTATAATTGCAACAGAAGTAACTCGAAAGGTAAGATTTAAAAATATATAAGGCGAACTAAATCGACCCACTTATATTAATTATTATTATATAAGTGGTATAATTATTAATATTATTAATTATTAACAAAATTGACATCATGGACAAAATTACTACAATGATAGTTTTAAAAACCTATTTGTATTTGTATTAAGAAGATTTGTTTATTGTAGGTTTTACTGGAAAGTATTTAAAAAGATATTACAAAAACTGGAGGGAGCATAAAAATGCATGGAACTTGTCCATCTCACATTATAGCAACTTTTATTGAAAGTGGTAAGTTTAAAAAATATTGTACACAGTGGCGGACTTACCGTAAAGAAGATATAGTCTATGGCCTAGAGCGGCAAAATTCAAGGCAAATTAAGTGTAATAAAAGTATTTTTTGCATTGCATTAAATTGTTTGTTTCAACTTTCTATTTCAAAGTGTACTACTGAAAGATCATGTTCTGCCTTGAAACATGCTTAAAACTATCATTGATCTTCATTGAGGAAGGAAAACTATTCAGTTGTTGATAGTAGTCAGAGTTGTTTCTGTTAATACATTGAGAATTTATCCGTGATTCTGCAGTTAAAAAATCAAGACGCAAAAATCTGTAAATGTGAGTGTTGGTGGTTGGCTTAGCTTAGTATTGTTTTTTTTATTAAGGTTTGTGTCCCACTTAAAATAATCAACAATATTATTGATTAAGCAACAACGCCGCCAATATTCGTTATCATTGTCTGATGGCGGATTACTTCTATGTGTTTGCTTGTGAGCAAGACGTGGAACCGACATTTCTATGTTCAAATCCATTGCAACAGCTCGCGCTTTTTGAAGCATTTCATTACTCATTACTCTATCAGGAAACTCGTGGTCATTTCTGAGAATATCTTTGATATTTTAGATGTGTTCTCCCACCGAGATCATGTCGATCGATTTAGCTTGCAGTGCGCTAACTACTGGTTTTAAAACTGCTGAATATTTGGCTATTGTTTGTAGAGCAATAATAAACATTTGTTTTGTAACGGCTGAATGCAACTGATATGCAGATTTTCCGGTGGCATATATTTCCTCTACATTTTATAACGTTTCTAGAGATTTCTTAAGCTCTGGGAAATTTTGAGAAAACTTTCTGATTGATTTGTATTTTTCGGATCATCTCGTCTCACACATGCGTGATAGGTTTGGAGCGTAATTTCGACGTGTAGACGATTCTCTGAAAAACTTTATAACATCTTTTACAGTGGCGAAAGTATTTCTAATTTCTGGCATTTCGTTCGCATCATTTACAACAAGGTTAAGTTTGTGACTTGAAAAATAAAAATATAAAGCACGAGGATATTTTTTTCTCAAAATGGCTTGTACGCCATCCTCTTTCCCAGCCATTGTAAAACAGTCATCGAATCCACACCTTTCGCAATCTTTGATTGGGAGGTTAGAACTAATCAAGAAATTGTCAATTGCTTCGGCAATTGATGAAGCATTTTGTGTTTTTAGTTCAATGAACCCTACAAATTCTTCTCTGATTTTCCTTTTGCTTTCGTCGTATAATCGCACCTCTATTGACAGCTGTTCTTTCCCAGCTAGGTCTGCTGTTTCATCAGCTAAGACTGAGTAAGCCATGGTCTTCTGAACCTCACTTATTGTATTCTCCTTAATAACTTCACACGTCACATAAATTTATCAATTCGTTTTGTATTTTTGGAGATGTGTAAACTGTATTGCGACGGCACTTTCCTAGGTGACTTTTTAATTTATCATCCCCTGAATTGATTTTCAACTTCAATAAATCTACTAAAACACCCTCATCTGTTTGTTTTCTCCTAATTGGCATATCATGTGTACCGCAAAATACTATACAAGAAATAATTGATGACAATATTTGTCTGTTTTCATCGATTGCTTTTTGGTGTCCACTTTGCAGTTAGATGTCTACAGGAACATTTTCAAGAAAATTTTTTGCATCACTTGTCTCTGTTAGATGAAGGTTGGTCGTTGCATACTTTCGGCAGTCTCCATGCATATTTTTGAACTTTATATGTGGCCTAACCATAAATGATCCCAAAATTCCTCCATGATGCATCATGGCTAATATATTCGAAGATTGATCCAACCAAGCATGATTACATTTTTTTTTCAAATGGCTTGCAAATTGCTTTCTTTTCAAATCATTTTCAAAATCGTAATTTCTGGGCAGGATTTAAGGATTTTTTATCCAACTCCCTCTTCTTTTCCGTCGATACCTGGGTAGCCAACCCAACATGACGACCCAGATCATTTCCATGATATCCATCGTCCACTATAATTTCAGGATCGACGTTGATGTCATAAGTTTGTTGGGACGTCGATGGAGAAGAATAGTCGGCAACAGATATATAACAGCTTCTGGAGAATGTGACGCTTGTCCAATGTTAGCATGTAATGATCTTGACATTAAATGAGTAGTTTTATCATAGCTGTCATTTTCATCACTTCCACTGCTACTTTTTCGACATTTTTTTCTTTTTTCGCGTGTTGTCCGTAAATAATGGATACACAAAATTACTATTACGGTGTTTAGGCATAGCATGAAAATACGGAAAAAAGAGATCAAAATAAATATAATAACATTACATTCAAATATCATTTACTTCGGACTTATCAGTTAAAGTAATATTGCTATATTCAAAATTTGTTAACTTTGTGGTTTGAATTAAGAAATCAAATAGTCATATTAGGTTTTGTTTTGTGTTGACTTACCTCTTTCGAAAAATTTCCTGATATCAATTTGACAAAGTAATATTTTCAGTATTAAATTGTTGCGCAGTAAACGTAAATTCGTGTCAGCGCAATTTAACTCTAAAACACTATGGCGCATGAAATATTGGCTTGTATTAAGCTCCGAACTGAATTGAATTGTATTCGTTGTCTCGTCGTCCCGTCGAATTGAATTGCCTTGCTCTGCCTCACGATCCCGCTTATATATTGAAATATTCCTGCTCTCGAAATACGTAGAAAATACTGACTCTCGACTCTATTTCCGTCCTTGTCTCATACTTGCTCTCACTGCTTTTCCTTTCCAGCTAGAACGTTCTTCGTGGTATTGCCATTCAATAGAATAATGTTGCTCAAATTTTTTTCGTGACGGAACCCATTTAAAAAAATTAATTTTTAACGGAACCCTAGACTCTAAACTAAAAGCAAAAGCAGTTATATGTGAATTGTTTATTAATAATCATACAAAAAAATATAGATTCAGTAAGTAGTTAGTTAGTAAACAAATGATAACACTAAGTTCATTTAATGCGAGGCATGTAATTGTTTTTTATTCCTCATCAACTGGGTAATATCAGGCTTGATAGAAGAATGTTGAATTCTCATGTCTGGTTCGGCATCCAATCTATTGCGGTATTTTGATTTTGTAGCTGTATATGCTGAAAATCCCGTTTCACACAAATACGTTGTTGGGAACGGCAGAAGAACATTCAAAGGTTCTGTGGCAAATTGTGGATATTCATCACGAACCCTGCACCAAAAATCATTTAGTAAAACTATTTTGAACAATGATTCCATGCTTATATGCGATGTCATTTCTAGAAATGATTCATAGATCTGATTCGACATATTTTCAGGCTTCTGCATTTAGATGAAAAACGGTTTTAAATCCATGAGTTTATTTTCAGTTTTGTATTCTGTTCTTCAGGAAAGTAAGAGTCAAAAGTCCCTTGCAGATAATTGAGATATTGCACCAATCCAACAAATATTTCATTTTGAAATATTTCTGTATGACTAAGACTATGGTGGCTAAGCAACTAACTTAGCAATAAAAAGCTTCCGATTTCTCTCTTACCAAAATAAGTAATCCAAAAATCTAATTTTCTTTTAAAGGCAGTTATTTTGTTGTTCGCATAACATAAAACTGTTGTCTGTTTTCCTTGTAGTGGCAGGTTTAATTGGTTAAGTTTTCCAAATATGTCTGCTAAAAATGCTAGTCTAGTCTAAAAAAGTTTCTAATTCTGTTCTTAGTTCAAAAAGCCTTCTCAAAATTTTACCCCGAGACAACCATCTCACTTTAGTATGGAGCAATAGTGTTTTATGATCGCTACCATAATGTTCACATAATATTGGGAACAATCGGGATTGTAGTGGACGTGACTTGACAAAACTTATTATTTTTACTGACTCATCAAGAACCAATTTTAGATTTGTTTGAATTTTCTTAACAGCGAGTGGTTGTCTACGCAGGATGCAGTGGCTGGAATTACAAATTGGCGCTTTCATTTTTATTCGTGATATTGCTCCTGCTGTTCTACCTGTCATTGCCTTGGTTCCATCGGTATAAATATCAATGCAATCATTCCAATCGAGTTGGTTTTCTTCAAAAAATATGTTAATCGTGTTAAAAATTTCTTCTCCGGTTGTGTTAATAGGCAGCGATGAGCACATAAGCAAGTCTTCTTCGAGTGAATGTTTACATGGATATCGCACAATTACTAGCAAGATGGCCGTACAGTCCAGCGATACCAGTCGACTCATCCATTTGCAAGACGAATTTGTTATTTTGAAGCCGTGAAACCAGTTCTTGTTTTATGTTTGCTGAGATATCCCCAATTCGGCGCGTACCTGTATCGTTCGAAAGCGGCATTGTAGAAAGATGCTTTACAGATTTTTCGTCGAGCATACATTTTGTTATGTCTACCACACATGGTTTTATTAGCTTTTCAGCGATAGTGTGCGCTTCTCCTGCTTGGGCACTGCGGTAACTAACCAAATACGATGCCTCCGTGGCGTTTTCATTCACAGTCTGAGTCGCATACGTCACAGTTTTTTGGCTTCTTAATAATTGTTCTTTTTTACGTAGAAAAAATTCTTTACTTTTGTTTTTGAAGTCGGGATGTACAGTTCCTAAATGTCGACGCATCTTAGCAGGTACCATCGAACTATTAAGAAGGAGTTTGCTGCACAACATACAAAGAGGTGAGCCGTTAGAATCAACAAATCCGAGATTAATGTATGATTCGTCTACTTTCGTTTTTTCACCTTCAGTGTGTTATTAGATGTGTTACTACTTGAACTTGAAACCATAAAACTAGAACTTGACGCCTTCATATCACCTTGATCTGACGCATCATCCAAACGAATCACATTTTTTGCAACACCTTTAAGCCAGCACTCCATTCTTCTTTAACACTAATTTGATTGGGTCAATTTTATAACAAATAGTATCTCTTGATGCATGAAATAAAAGATTTTACAACCACTACGAAAAACAACAAGACAAGCAAACATAAAATAGTGTGCCCAGTGTGAGTAAATTTTGCGGTACGTTGCTTGATTTATAAATTCTCCGCGCCAAACAATCCTCCTTTATATTATACCAGCAACCATCGAATTATCTCGAATTCCTCAGAAACTTCGAAGAGCCAGATTTTCTCCGAAGTACGCGTGAGCACGAGAAACAGCGCGACGAACCGAGGTCATTCGATTGCTTATAGTCCGGGGGCGAATGGTGGCGTACGAGTAACGCTGTAACCCAATGGTATGTGCTATACTGGGGAATCCCACTCCTACGCTATGGAGGGCTATTCCACGGATTCTGGGGGGGGGGGGGACATTCTACCATTACGGAACACAGAATCCAAGAAACTAAGTAGCACTAACACCGAACTATGTAGCCAAAGTATTGGCGAAGATTAACGTTAACTACTACTAAGACTTGAAGACCTTGAATAACGCAGAAGATCAATAAGAAGAACATTTAATTCACCTGATGTTGTAAGGAGAGGTTCAAACGCATCGGCGAGTCGTTTTTTTTACAAGAATAATGGATAAGAGCAAATGTACGGATGTATCGCTTACAGAAACATCTCCAGAACCCGAAAGAGAATGCCACAAGATGGAAGCACAACAAAGGATGCAATAAAATATTACAGAATTATTGCAAAACATAAACGAATTAGTAGAGTTCGGACGAGCAAATAAAAATGTCTACAAACAAGTAAAAGGGCTAGCACAGTCTATCAATCAAGCGGGCAGTAAAGTGGAAAGGGAACTCTACAAGAACTTTAATAGTTTCCTAATAAAAAAAGGGAGAAGGTAGATGAAGGTACATAAACTTTAGTGTGGACTCAGCAAGGTGAAAGAGATCTACTTGACACAGGAAAACTAACATCTTACGATGTATGGAACACGGAACCTCAAAAGGACTGGAAGGACAGTGTTTATCTGAACACGGAAATAAAAGTAGGTAACCCCCTCAAAACAAAAGAGGCAACGGTTAAAGTCATTTTAGTATGTGCAAACGAATTAGAAATGTGTACGAGCATCGAGGCGCTGTTTAAAGAGCGATATCGAGAAATCATCGATACGGAAGCCAATTTTGAGGTGTACAACCGCACAGCAGTGAAGATCACAAGAAATCACAAATCAAAAGATCATTAGAATAAACCAGGGAACTAGTGAGAAGGAACTTTGGGATCGTTTAATAGAACTGCGACAGGAAACTATAGATGATGATAAAGTGACAATCCATAAAATAGAAGGAATGGAAATTCACAGGCTTAAAAAAATGGTTGATGCCATTTTTTATGGCCAAAATACATACGTAACCATTTATACAAACAATGAGAAAGACCTGCAGAAAGAAGAAAAAATTAAAGAAAACGACAGAAGGAGATGGCAGAGAGGCACAACTGTCATAATCCTCGAGAAGGGCAACAACCCCTTTGAATAGATTGCAAAAGAACTGAAAGCCAAATTAAAAGGCATAGTAAAAAGATAATTCAGAAAATGCAAGAGGCAAAAAGTGGCAGTGTTCTCTTGGTTACGGATAAAAACGATCAAGCAGTGAAATTTCTTAAGCAAAAAATAAAAAAAACTAGGGAAAACATAAAAACGTAGTTATAACGCTTCATCTGCAATAAGGGACACAAATTGGGAACAGGCCAATGAACTGCTTTTAAGAGAGCCATTTCGCAAGCCAAGAAGTAGAGAAAATACGACTGTCATAAAGAGAAACCTAATATGTGATAAAACTGTAATATGAACTTTGACCGACTGTAAAAAGACTGTGATATATTCCTTCTAGTACTAGTTCCTAATTCATTTTACATATTTTACTTATTTATTAAATCCAATTAAATATGTTGAAGATGCTCCAAATAAACGCCGACCACTCCGCTGGTGCCCACGATATGGCAGCGAAAGTTGCAGCAAAAGAATCTACAGATATTTTAGTAGTGAGTGAGTCAAATATAAAATTAACAAAAAAGTCACTCTGGAGTACAGACAGGGCAAGCTGGGTGGCCTGGTTAAACTCTTAAACACAAACATTAATGTCAAGAGGTTTATGAAAGAAAACGGAGTGCTGGGACTTCAGCTAGAAAATCTATGGGTTTTAGGCATCTCCAAATATTCTGCTGCAACAACATAAAACTTACATTGATACACTGCTAGATATGGTAGAGACTACAGGACGACAGGCAGTAATAGCTGGTGATTTCAATACGAAAGCAGAAGAATGTGGTTCGCCGGAAACTGATAGAAAAGAACAATATATCTTGGAGCCCGGGGCAAGACTTGGACTAGCAGTTCATAATGACGGAACTCCAACATTCGTAAGGAGAAACACGAGATCTCATATAGACTTAACTCTATCTACGCAAGAAATAGCTAAAAAAATTAGAGAGTGGAGGGTTTTGGATCACGAGCCCTTATCACTACATCTACATATAGCTGTTGAAATTCTCGTTAAAAATTATATCAAGCATGACATTCAAAAATAAAACCATAATCAACAGAGAAAGGCTACGCGAGAAGATGAATGAATTAACCGAGAGAAAAACCAGAAAATCACTACAATCTAACAAATATGGTCAGAAAGATTCTTAACGATTCTACAGATAAACATGATGGACCAAACAGACAAAGAACCCATACTGGTAGAGTAAAAAATAGAGACACTAAGAAAGAGCTGCCAAAGAAGTCGCAGGGCAAAACAAAGGTCTCATACAAACAAAATTTGACTTGGCAACAGTCGAACAGCGAAGTGCTGCCCATGAAAAACACATAAACGCAAGAAAAGCGGTCAAGGACGAAATTAGAAATGAAAAAACAAAAATGTGGAAAGAACTCTGTAATGAACTGGAGAACGACCTGTGGGGACAAGCCTATCACATTGTCAGAAAAAACATAAAAGGCGGTACAGAACCAATAAAATTGACAGATGATAGAGTGTCGGAAGTAATAAACGAGCTGTTTCCCAGTTATCCAATCTCGAATGCTTCTACGGCGAGATTGGATCACTGTATGCAAAGGGTGGCTCAGGTACTTACCTTCATACTCACTTTTCTTCCTTCACCCTCGCCTTCTTTCCTCTAAACTTGGGGCGAGACTCTTTTCGTCTTTCTATTTCGACCGCTCTTGGTCAACCCTTGATATTTCCGATCCCGGCGCTATTAGGTTTTCGAGGGCAAAAAAAATTAAAATAAAATAAATTGATAACATGATAATGACTCGGCTATGGACAAGAACTATAAATAAATAATAGGAGGGTAAAACTACAGGAGAAAAGTTTACGGAGCAGGGGCACGGATCCCCAGTTCCAGTCGGTGACGCGGTTGAGCAGGCCCCGTCCGACCGTCAGCCAAAAAACTGCTCATTTCCATTGGCAGGGAACCAGGCCTGGGAGCAGTCCTATGCGACTGAGAAAGGAAAGAGAAAGGAATTATTAGAGATGGATTCTTCCCAGCGAGAAACAGTATATCCAGGACACCCCCATTTGCAAAGGGGACCATATCGTAGGAGGTAAAGAAACACCAGACAAGTGAAGAGGAAGACGCAGTATGCAACAAAAACAAAAAAAGGAAACGAAACGCTACTCCAGAAGCACAGAATATATTTTGGATCATATCGAGAAACCTTGAAGTACTGAAAACTAGGGTTGACGAACTAATGAAGTTTTGTGACCAAACGCAAAATGTACACAAAAATATTAAAACTTTAGCAAAGCAAATAGGCTTAACAAAACTAAACGGTTGCAGAATATAAAAGTGACAAATACGAAAGACATCAGACAAAAAAGGAACAAAACGTTAAGATCGCAAAATATGAAAAAAGATTAAATAATTTAGTAGCTAAGGAATCTACAGATGCGTAAACACAAACGGGAGAAGAAGACTGTGGGGGCCAGCTAAAACTACCCGTCTTAGCTGCTTTATCCACTTAAAATACTCGGATACAGGGCAAATGATAAACTACGAATTCCTCGTACTCAGAACGTAATTTATTCATACTTGAGTTTCAAATGATAAAGAAAACAAATAAACACTTCTTACACAGTTATCGGGAGTATTTAACAAACATTAAACTTAAAATTTACATTAGTAACTGCATGATTACAGAGGGCCAAAACACGGCGGCCGCGCGACGTTACTTAATTGTTACCGAATGGATGACAATAGACGACTAACTTATTGTCCGGGGAGCGGGAAAATAACAGCGCGTAATTATAAATAGATTGACAGATGAGCGCTGTTGCCAGTACACTTAAACTCATTATGAAATTAGGGGAAAATAATACTGTCCCGAACAAAGACATTATTACTACGTTAGTTATTACTACGTAAAGTTGATAATTTTAAGAAAATAGCAGGCCTTAAAATTGGTTAACACAGTATACACAGCTATAAAAGTAGGTAGCCTTCTTGCAACAGAGACTCAAAGTGGTAATCACGGTGCCAGAAGATCCGAAAATGGAGAAGTCCATACAAGATACCTATAGTCACAGATACCCAGATCGACATACTTGAAGTTCATTAGTAGAAAGAAGTTTAGTAGTAGAATTGCATCCCAAAGAGACCTAAAGCAAAACCAAAAAATAATTCTACTAAATGTCAACAAACGCTTTATGAACTAGCTAAATGCCCGCGGCGTTGCTCGCGTGAAATTTATAAATAAAAGAAAAGTTCTACTGAAGAAACTTCTTTGTAAACAACTTTTTTTGTTTTGCCTTCTTGTGCCAGAATTGATAAATTTTTTGGTGAACTTGTTCTAGAACAGGCTACATAGAATTGTCGATGCGTAAAGCAATCCTGTTTCAAATCAATCTCTGCTGTCTTTGAGTCTGGCCCTGCGACCTGTAATAAACAAAACAAAAAATTCTTCAAAGAAAGAGATACATTGAAAAATTAATAGTATTAATTTAGCTTATTGATGTTAGATTTTGGATTAAAAATAAAAAGTAGAACAAGATATATGTTATTCTAAACTCAAAAATAAGGTCTTCAAAGCAAAAAAAGTTATTAACACTCTTATTCCTAAAACCGCTTTAAAAAAATTTGAAATGGTAACACGGCATTTGTGAAGTTCTATTTTTTCTTTGGTGTTTGACTGAAAAAAGACGTATTTGAGTATTTTTGTGGACCATTGCGATAGTAAAAACTTGTGCTGTTTGTCCCGCACCATAGGAAAAATGCGATTTAAGCCGATCTTTTCACAAGTTCACTCATATAATATATAGTTTGCTCATATACTATGCCATAACATCAAATCAGGAGCAACCGTGGCCATAAACGTACAATAATAAAAACTTATTAAGAAATCTTTAATAATTATAAAATATTTAATTTCTAATTGAATCTAAGTGATTTTAGTAGTTATCGATAATTTCTGATACGCGCCGTTATTTTGCATAACTACCAACGGTTTTAGTATTTACGCATAATTCCCAATATGTCTAGCTATTGTGCATATTAGCGGATTTTGGATATTAGCGGTAACATATATATACAAAAGTATACGATACTTCGAGGGAATGAAGAATGAATCCCAAATGAATATCGACCGGTAGCGTCGATATCTGTAACATCTGGATGAAGCATTAGTTTATTTTCTTTTCGTTTGACACTTGATATTGACAGACAACATTGGCAGCTGTCAGTAACAACAGTGTTAATTGTGAGAAGGCGGCAAACCTCTTGAATACTAACCATTAATTCTATTGTTTTTCTTTTACGTTGTAGGCAATGGTCAGAAAATAAGTGTGAAATTCCAGAAAAGACCCTTTGACAATTCCAGCATATCGTGTACGCACTCATGGAAAACGGCAAGATAGAAGTGGCGTGCATAGGGCTGGTAGATAAGATTTTAACGCTCTTCCTGAATAAGGAGGCAGCAATGGCGAAGGGGATCCATGCAAGGAGGACCCATGTATATAATTTAAAATAGCGTAAGTTAAAATATTTCTGATTTAATGTTTGACACTTGCTGAATAAATCAGGTAAGGGAGCAGTCACTTACCTGTCTAAGAAATGTATATCCCTGTTTCTCTTAATTAGAAATTTAATTATATAGTTTATAACATTTTTGAGAGTTTGGTATTTGCTTTTTGTTGCCCTATCCTAAGTCATCCCCTAAGTCATAATATTTATTATATCAAATAAACAGCTTCTACCACTTATTACTTCTATCATTATAAAACTTATGGAACAACATAATAATGAAATTAGTAAAAGGCCTGGAATGGTATTAGCAAACAGATACCAAGTACTAACCCTGGGTCCGTTAAAGTTAAAGGGACGTCTAAAAAACGATTTTTTTTTGAAAATTTTTACATAGAATGTTGAGTTTGAACATTTTATTGATAAAAAAGTGAGGATGAAGTAAAAAAATGCAAAATTTTAAAAATTATAAAGGATTTTCTACTTACGTATGATTCACAATTACACCCGGCTTAACTACACTCTATTTGCGACTAGGCATCACGTTGACCATTATATATGCTATTAATTTAAATTTAAAACCTTAAGTAACAAAATTCTGCAACTTAGAAGGATTTACATCACTTCTTTAGGTGATAAACAGAAATTTCCATTCACACGCAAAACAGGAATATCAAATATGTAAATACGGATTTATTCATAAATAAAAAAAACTGTCAAAGTGTCACATATTTATTGGGAGTGTCTACTGTACTAGTACGATTATCGTAATTTTCTGTCCTGTCTCATTATAGGTAAGTATTTGTTTATTTATAATATAATCATAAAATATGCGCACACGGGGCTACCGCCCCGTGTGCGCACATGGGACTGTGTGGTTGGTGCACATGTGGAGTTGGGATTGCAAAAAGGGATTGGAACCTTGGGTTGGCGCTAAATAGTGGGTTGGGTAGTCGTTTGAGCCCTACTTAGCGAATGGGATAATAATTAGAAAATGGGAATGATAGGCACAAATACGCGATTCCTAATGCCTATAATGAATTTAAAGATATTTATTGTTTTGACTACAAGTTAAAATACATTAAACCTCATCGTTATTATTTACCTATAAATAATTAAATATCTTAAATTATGTTTTTTTTTCAAAATGTATATTTATTATATATAAAATATCAAATAATTTAAATAAATACTACTTATTTTTTAACACCTGATAAATGTGTTTTGTTCATGTAATGTAAAATCTAACTATATTATGCCTTTATTATCTAAAATTGAGTCCACAGCCAACCCATCCAACTAAAAAGTGTTCCAGGCAAAACCAAAAAATACTACCGGGGACGTAGTGAAGCCACTCCCATTTTCGTCAATAAGGTTATTGTTTTATATTTCGTGTGTGTAAATTACAAAATATGTAATTATAGTGGTACAAAGTGATAAAGGATCCTATAAATTTACAATTTTAGCACTCAAAAAGTTCCAAAATTGCCCCAATATATATATTTTTCAATTATAGCAAAATCAAGAGCTAAAAAACCTTGTGCAAGCCGGCAATAGTTACGTATTTAACGTATGTAGAAGAACCTTCATAATTTCCAAAATTTTGTATTTTTTCCAATCATCCTCACTTTTTTATCAATATTTTGACCACACTCAACATTCTATGTAAAAATTTTCAAAAAAAAATCGGTTTTTAGACGTCCCTTTAACTTTACCCGACCCCTAACCCTATGACAAAAACTAATTTTTAATTCACTAGAAGATACTGTATATCTGTCTTTATCAACTCATTTAGTTAAGAGCTTCGCAATTTTAATAGTTACCAAAAAGCTAGCACATAAAAGTTCAAAGGAAGCAGCAATCAGATGGACTGTATCCTTTAATTTCTTATATTCTTAAAATGGTGAGATTGCTGTGGTAAGATTACTTAAAAGACTTATTTTGTAAACAAAGCACTTGCTTACAGTATCACAGATTTAGTCACAGGTGCATGGAGAATGTAAACTCCTGGACAAAATTATCGCACCACTTGATTTTTAGAGATTTTTTTTAAATAAAGATAAAAAAATAAGCAAACTTATAAGCATTGTTAACTATGCATTATTAATTAACAAAAACAATTATATTCTATTTAACAAAATGAGATTTAAGTAACTAAATTCAATACAAGGAAAAGCATCAATTTTCAACTTCAAACTTCAATTTTGATACAAAAATAAAACAATAGACCCATAATGAATTCTCAATAATGTGTATTGCCACCTCTAGCTGCAATGA